>NW_027251900.1:32500-34478 GCF_044704955.1 Pristiophorus japonicus
TTTGGTCGGGCTTCAAAAACGGCAGCCCGAGGCCTGGCGAGGCCGGGGCATGTCCCCGGTCGCGCCAGGCGGCTCGCGCGACCCGATTAGGCCCCGAAAGGAGTCGGGAAATCGGCAGACCTGCCCGAGTTCAGCCCGGGGGAGGCGGGGGGCAGGTCGGTTCGGCTCAAATCATTAACCAAAGCCGAGACTTGGTCTCGCTGGCGCAACCGAAGTGCCAGGCTGGATAACTCATTAACCAGAAGGCGGCTGGAGGCAGGCAGGGCTGATGGCTGAGGCCGGGTGGAGGCCACCCGCGGCCGGGAAAGTCAAAAGTCCCGTTGTGTGGAAGTCTATGAGGTCAGATTCGGCCGCCTTACCGGGCCTGCGGTTGATGGTTTCCCGCTTGGGCAAGCGAGTCGGCCCGGCAAAGTGGCCACTTGCATTTTCTGGCAAGTGTCTGCGAACAACGTTAATGAGTTGAACCTCGGCAATTGTCGGAAGTCCCGATGAAGAAATGAAAATGCCCCTTTTGCGGGATTTGGATGCTCATGGCCGGCAGCAGGTGGCCCGACGCCCGCCAACTTGACACTTGTCATTTCTGTCCTTGGGGGTTGGCGGGGTATCTGCACAGAGGTAGGAGGTGGCAGAATCGAGACTTGGTGAGTTTTCCAAACAAACGTCTCGAGCCTCCAGGTCTGCAGAGACCGACCAGGGCTGCCGCCCAACCGACTATTCACCCTTTTTGGGCGGGAATTTATTCCCTTTTTGCCCATTTTTCGGGTTTTTGGTCGGGCTTCAAAAGCGGCTGCCCGAGGCCTGGCAGAGGCCGGGGCATGGGCCCCGATCGCGCCAGGCGGCACGCGCGACCCGATTAGGCCCCGAAAGGAGTCGGGAAATCGGCAGACCTGCCCGACTTCAGCCCGCGGGGGCGGGGGCAGGTCGGTTCGGCTCAAATCATTAACCAAAGCCGAGACTTGGTCTCGCTGGCGCAACCGAAGTGCCAGGCTGGATAACTCATTAACCAGAAGGCGGCTGGAGGCAGGCAGGGCTGATGGCTGAGGCCGGGTGGAGGCCACCCGCGGCCGGGAAAGTCAAAAGTCCCGTTGTGTGGAAGTCTATGAGGTCAGATTCGGCCGCCTTACCGGGCCTTCGGTTGATGGTTTCCCGCTTGGGCAAGCGAGTCGGCCCGGCAAAGTGGCCACTTGCATTTTCTGGCAAGTGTCTGCGAACAACGTTAATGAGTTGAACCTTGGAAATTGCCGGGAAGTCCCGATGAAGAAATGAAAATGCCCCTTTTGCGGGGATTTGGATGCTCATGGCCGGCAGCAGGTGGCCCGACGCCCCGCCAACTTGACACTTGTCATTTCTGTCCTTGGGGGTTGGCGGGGTATCTGCACAGAGGTAGGAGGTGGCAGAATCGAGACTTGGTGAGTTTTCCAAACAAACGTCTCGAGCCTCCAGGTCTGCAGAGACCGACCAGGGCTGCCGCCCAACCGACTATTCACCCTTTTTGGGCGGGAATTTATTCCCTTTTTGCCCATTTTTCGGGTTTTTGGTCGGGCTTCAAAAGCGGCTGCCCGAGGCCTGGCAGAGGCCGGGGCATGGGCCCCGATCGCGCCAGGCGGCTCGCGCGACCCGATTAGGCCCCGAAAGGAGTCGGGAAATCGGCAGACCTTGCCGAGTTCAGCCGCGGTGGCGGGGGGCAGGTCGGTTCGGCTCAAATCATTAACCAAAGCCGAGACTTGGTCTCGCTGGCGCAACCGAAGTGCCAGGCTGGATAACTCATTAACCAGGAAGGCGGCTGGAGGCAGGCAGGGGCTGATGGCTGAGGCCGGGTGGAGGCCACCCGCGGCCGGGAAAGTCAAAAGTCCCGTTGTGTGGAAGTCTATGAGGTCAGATTCGGCCGCCTTACCGGGCCTTCGGTTGATGGTTTCCCGCTTGGGCAAGCGAGTCGGCCCGGCAAAGTGGCCACTTGCATTTTCTGGCAAGTGTCTGC
>NW_027251901.1:0-5000 GCF_044704955.1 Pristiophorus japonicus
ATGGTTAGGGTTAGGGTGAGGGTTAGGGTTAGGGTGAGGGTTAGGGTTAGGGTTAGGGTGAGGGTTAGTGTGAGGGTTAGGGTGAGGGTTAGGGTGAGGGTGAGTGTTAGGGTTAGTGTTAGGGTTAGGGTGAGTGTTAGGGTTAGGGTTAGGGTGAGGGTTAGGGTTAGGGTTAGGGTGAGGGTTAGGGTGAGTGTTAGGGTTAGGGTTAGGGTGAGGGTTTGGGTGAGGGTTAGGGTGAGGGTTAGGGTGAGGGTTAGGGTTAGGGTTAGGGTGAGGATTAGGGTTAGGGTGAGGGTTAGGGTGAGGGTTAGGGTTAGGGTGAGGGTTAGGATAAGAGTTAGAGTTCAGGTTAGCATGAGGGTTAGGGTTAGGGTTAGGGTTAGTGTGAGTGTTAGGGTTAGGTTTAGGGTAAGGGTTAGGGTTAGGGTTAGGGTGAGGGTTAGTGTTAGGGTTAGGGGTAGGGTTAGGGTTAGGGTGAAGGTTAGGGTTAGGGTTAGGGTTAGGGTGAGGGTTAGGATGAGGGTTAGGGTTAAGGTTAGGGTGAGAGTTAGGGTTAGGGTTCTGGTGATGGTTAGGGTTAGGGTTAGGGTTAGGGTGAGGGTTAGGGTGAGGGTTAGGGTGAGGGTTAGGGTTAGGTTTAGGGTTCGGGTTTGGGGAGGGTTAGGGTTAGGGTTAGGGTGAGGGTTAGGGTTAGGGTGAGGTTTAGGGTTAGCGTTAGGGTGAGGGTTAGGGTTAGTGTTAGCGTGAGGGTTAGGGTTAGGGTTAGGGTGAGTGTTAGGGTTAGGGTTATGGTTAGGGTTAGGGTTTATGGTTGTGGTTAGGGTTAGGGTGAGGGTTAGGGTTAGGGTTAGGGTGAGGGTTAGGGTGAGGGTTAGGGTGAAAGTTAGGGTGAGGGTTATGGTTAGGGTTAGGGTGAGGATTAGGGTTAGGGTGAGGGTTAGGGGTGGGTTAGGGTTAGGGTGAGGGTTAGGATTAGGGTTAGGGTTAGTGTTAGGGTGAGAGTTAGGGTTAGGGTGAGGGTGCGGGTTAGGGTTAGGGTGAGGGTGAGGGTGAGGGTTAAGGGTTAGACTGAGGGTGAGGTTTAGGGTTAGGGTGAGGGTGAGGGTGAGGGTTAGGGTTAGGGTTAGGGTGAGGGTGAGGGTTAGGGTTAGGGTTAGGGTTAGGGTGAGGGTGAGGGTAGGGTTAGGGTTAGGTTAGGGTTAGGGTGAGGGTTAGGGTTAGGGTTAGGGTTAGGGTGAGGGTTAGGGTTAGGGTTAGGGTTAGGGTAGGGTTAGGGTTAGGGTGAGGGTTAGGGTTAGAGTTATGGTGAGAGTTAGGTTTAGGGTGAGGGTTAGGGTTAGGGTTAGGGTGAGGGTGAGGGTTAGCGTGAGGGTTAGGGTTAGGGTTAGCGTGAGGGTGAGGGTTAGGGTGAGGGTTAGGGTTAGGGTTAGGGTTAGGGTGAGGGTTAGGGTGAGGGTTAGGGTTAGGGTTAGGGTTAGGGTGAGGGTTAGGGTGAAGGTTAGGGTTAGGGTTAGGGTTAGGGTGAGGGTTAGGGTGAGGGTTAGGGTTAGGGTGAGGGTTAGGGTGAAGGTTAGGGTTAGGGTTAGGGTTAGGGTGAGGGTTAGGGTGAGGGTTAGGGTTAGGGTTAGGTTTAGGGTGAGGGTTAGGGTGAGGGTTAGGGTTAGGGTTAGGGTTGGGGTGAGGGTTAGGGTGAGGGTTAGGGTTATGGTTAGGGTTAGGGTGAGGGTTAGGGTGACGGTTAGGGTTAGGGTTAGGGTTAGGGTGAGGGTTAGGATGAGGGTTAGGGTTACGGTTAGGGTGAGGGTTAGGGTTAGGGTTAGGGTGAGGGTTAGGGTTAGGGTTAGGGTTAGGTTAGGAGGGTTAGGGTGAGGGTTAGGGTTAGGGTTAGGGTGAGGGTTAGGGTAAGGGTGAGGGTTAGGGTGAGGGTTAGGGTGAGGGTGAGGTATAGGGTTAGGATTAGGGTTAGGGTTAGGGTGAGGGTTAGGGTTAGGGTTAGGGTGAGGGTTAGGGTTAGCGTTAGGGTGAGGGTTAGGGTTAGAGTGAGGGTTAGGGTTAGGGTTAGAGTGAATGTTAGGGTTAGGGTGAGGGTTAGGGTTAGGGTGATGGTTAGGGTTCGGGTTAGGGTTAGGGTTAGGGTTAGGTTGAGGGTTAGGGTTAGGGTGGGGTTTAGGGTGAGGGTTAGGGTGACGGTTAGGGTGAGGATGAGGGTTAGGGTGAGGGTTAGGGTGAGGGTTAGGGTTAGGGTGAGGGTTAGGGTTAGGGTTAGGGTGAGGGTTAGGGTTAGGGTGAGGGTTAGGATTAGGGTTAGATAGAAGGTTAGGGTTAGGGTGAGGGTTAGGGTTAGGGTGATGGTTAGGGTTAGGGTGAGGGTTAGGGTTAGGGTTAGGGTGAGGGTTAGGGTTAGGGTGAGGGTTAGGGTGAGGGTTAGGGTGACGGTTAGGGTGAGGGTTAGGGTTAGCGTGAGGTTTAGGGTTAGGGTTAGGGTGAGGGTTAGGGTTAGGGTGAGGGTTAGGGTTAGGGTTAGGGTGAGGGTTAGGGTTAGGGTGAGGGTTAGGATTAGGGTTAGATTGAAGGTTAGGGTTAGGGTGAGGGTTAGGGTTCGGGTGATGGTTAGGGTTAGGGTGAGGGTTAGGGTTAGGGTTAGGGTGAGGGTTAGGGTTAGGGTGAGGGTTAGTGTGAGGGTTCGGGTGAGGGTTAGGGTGAGGGTGCGGGTTAGGGTTAGTGTTAGGGTTAGGGTGAGTGTTAGGTTTAGTGTTAGGGTGAGGGTTAGGGTTAGGGTTAGGGTGAGGGTTAGGGTGAGTATTAGGGTTAGGGTTAGGGTTAGGGTTATAGTTGTGTTTAGGGTTAGGGTTAGGGTGAGGGTTAGGGTTAGGGTTAGGGTGAGGGTTAGGGTGAGGGTTAGGGTGAGGGTTAGGTTTAGGGTTAGGGTGAGGATTAGGGTTAGGGTGAGGGTTAGGGTGAGGGTTAGGGTTAGGGTGAGGGTTAGGGTTAGGGTGAGGGTTAGGGTTAGGGTTAGGGCGAGGGTTAGGGTTAGGGTGAGGGTTAGGATTAGGGTTAGATTGAAGGTTAGGGTTAGGGTGAGGGTTAGGGTTAGGGTGATGGTTAGGGTTAGGGTGAGGGTTAGGGTTAGGGTTAGGGTGAGGGTTAGGGTTAGGGGAGGGTTAGTGTGAGGGTTAGGGTGAGGGTTAGGGTGAGGGTGAGGTTTAGGGTTAGTGTTAGGGTTAGGGTGAGTGTTAGGGTTAGGGTTAGGGTGAGGGTTAGGGTTAGATTAGTGTGAGGGTTAGGGTGAGTGTTAGGGTTAGGGTTAGGGTTAGGGTTATAGTTGTGGTTAGGGTTAGGGTTAGGGTGAGGGCTAGGGTTAGGGTTAGGGTGAGGGTTAGGGTGAGGGTTAGGGTGAGGGTTAGGGTGAGGGTTAGGTTTAGGGTTAGGGTGAGGATTAGGGTTAGGGTGAGGGTTAGGGTGAGGGTTAGGGTTAGGGTGAGGGTTAAGGATAAGAGTTAGGGTTCAGGTTAGCATGAGTGTTAGGGTTAGGGTTAGGGTTAGGGTGAGTGTTAGGGTTAGGTTTAGGGTAAGGGTTAGGGTTAGGGTAAGGGTGAGGGTTAGTGTTAGGGTTAGGGGTAGGGTTAGGGTTAGGGTGAAGGCTAGGGTTAGGTTAGGGTTAGGGTGAGGGTTAGGATGAGGGTTAGGGTTAAGGTTAGGGTGAGAGTTAGGGTTAGGGTTATGGTGAGGGTTAGGGTTAGGGTTAGGGTTAGGGTGAGGGTTAGGGTGGGGTTAGGGTTAGGTTTAGGGTTCGGGTTTGGGTGAGGTTTAGGGTTAGGGTTAGGGTGAGGGTTAGGGTTAGGGTTAGGATGAGGTTTAGGGTTAGGGTTAGGGTGAGGGTTAGGGTTAGTGTTAGCGTGAGGGTTAGGGTTAGGGTTAGGGTGAGTGTTAGGGTTAGGGTTAGGGTTAGGGTAAGGGTTATGGTTGTGGTTAGGGTTAGTGTTAGGGTGAGGGTTAGGGTTAGGGTTAGGGTGAGGTTTAGGGTGAGGGTTAGGTTTAGGGTTAGGGGTAGGGTTAGGGTTAGGGTGAGGGTTAGGGTTAGGGTTAGGGTTAGGGTTAGGGTGAGGGTTAGGCTGAGGGTTAGGGTTAGGGTGAGGGTTAGGGTTAGGGTTAGGGTGAGTGTTAGGGTTAGGGTTAGGGTTAGGGTTAGGGTTAGGGTTAGGGTTAGGGTGAGGGTTAGGGTTAGGGTTAGGGTGAGGGTTAGGGTTAGGGTGAGGGTTCGGATTAGGGTTAGAGTGGAGGTTAGGGTTGGGGTGAGGGTTACGGTTAGGGTGATGGTTAGGGTTAGGGTGAGGGTTAGTGTTAGGGTTAGGGTGAGGGTTAGGGTTAGGGTGGGGTTAGGGTGAGGGTTAGGGTGACGGTTAAGGTGAGGATGAGGGTTAGGGTGAGGGTTAGGGTTAGGGTGAGGGTTAGGGTTAGGGTGAGGGTTAGGGTTAGGGTGAGGGTGAGTGTTAGGGTTAGGTTTAGGGTTAGGGTTAGGGTTAGGGTTAGGGTTAGGGTGAGGGTTAGGATGAGGGTTAGGGTTAGGGTTAGGGTGAGGGTTAGGTTTAGGGTTAGGGTGAGTGTTAGGGTTAGGGTTAGTGTTAGGGTGAGGGTTAGGGTGAGGGTTAGGGTTAGGGTTAGGGTGAGGGTTAGGGTTAGGGTGAGGGTGAGGGTTAGGGTGAGGGTTAGGGTGGAGGGTTAGGGTGAGGGTGAGGGTTAGGGTTAGGATTAGGGTTAGGGTTAGGGTGAGGGTTATGGTTAGGGTAAGGGTGAGGGTTAGGGTTAGGGTTAGGGTGAGGGTTAGGTTTAGGGTGAGGGTTAGGATTAGGGTTAGATTGAAGGTTAGGGTTAGGGTGAGGGTTACGGTTAGGGTGATGGTTAGGGTTAGGGTGAGGGTTAGGGTTAGGGTTAGGGTGAGGGTTGGGGTTAGGGTGGGGGTTAGGGTGAGGGTTAGGGTGACGGTTAGTGTGAGGATG
>NW_027251902.1:0-34407 GCF_044704955.1 Pristiophorus japonicus
CTCCCCATATCCCCCAACCCCACCTCTCCCCATATCCCCCAACGCCACCTCTCCCCAACCCCACGTCCCCCAACCCCACCTCTCCCCATTTCCCCACCTCCCCCCAACCCCACCTCTCCCAACCCCACCTCTCCCCATCTCCCCCAACCCAGCCTCTCCCCATATCCCCAACCCCACCTCACCCCATGTCCCCAAACCCCACCTCTCCCCATATCCCCCAACCCCACCTCTCCCCCAACCCCACTTCTCCTTCAAACCCACCTCTCCCCAACCCCACCTCTCCCCATCTCCCCCAACCTCACCTCTCCCCATCTCCCCCAACCCCCATCTCCCAACCCCATCTCTCCCCATATCCCTCACTCCCACGTCTCCCCGCGTCCCCCAACACCACCTCTCCCCATCTCCCCCAACCCCACCTCTCCCCCATCTCCCCCCAACCCCAACTCTCCCCATCTCCACCTCTTCCCATATCCCCAACCTCACCTCTCCCCATATCCCCCAACCCCATCTCTCCCCATATCCCCCAACCCCATCTCTCCCCATATCCCTCACTCCCATGTCTCCCCGCGTCCCCCAAACCCCACCTCTCCCCATCTCCCCCCAACCCCACCTCTCCCCATCTCCACCTCATCCCATATCCCCAACCTCACCTCTCCCCATCACCCCCAACCCCACCTCTCCCCATATCCCCCAACCCCACCTCTCCCCATATCCCCCAACCCCATCTCTCCCCATATCCCCCAACCCCACCTCTCCCCCAACCCCACCTCTCCCCAACCCCACCTCTCCCCATCTCCCCCAACCCCACCTGTCCCCATATCCCCCAACCCCACCTCTCCCCATATCTCCCAACCCCACCTCTCCCCATATCCCCCAACCCCACCTCTACCCATATCCCCAACCCCACCTCTCCCCATCACCCCCAACCCCACCCCTCCCCATATCCCCCAACCCCACCTCTCCCCATCACCCCCAACCCCACCCCTCCCCATATTCCCCAACCCCACCTCTCCCCATATCCCCCAACCCCTCCTCTCCCCATCACCCCCAACCCCACCTCTCCCCATATCCCCCAACCCCACCTCTCCCCATATCCCCCAACCCCACCTCTCCCCCAACCCCACCTCTCCCCATATCCCCCAACCCCACCTCTCCCCATATCCCCCAACCCCACCTCTCCCCATATCCCCCAACGCCACCTCTCCCCATATCCCCCAACCCCACCTCTCCCCATATCCCCCAACCCCACCTCTCCCCAACCCCACCTCTCCCCATATCCGCCAACCCCACCTCTCCCCATATCCCCCAACCCCACCTCTCCCCATAATCCAACAGCACCTCTCCCCCAAGCCCACCTCTCCCCATATCCCCCAACCCCACCTCTCCCCAACCCCACCTCTCCCCATATCCCCCAACCCCACCTCTCCCCATATCCCCCAACCCCACCTCTCCCCAACCCCACGTCCCCCAACCCCACCTCTCCCCATATCCCCCAACCCCACCTCTCCCCATATCCCCCAACCCCACCTCTCCCCATATCCCCCAACCCCACCTGTCCCCATATCCCCCAACCCCACCTCTCCCCACCTCCCCCAACCCCACCTCTCCCAACCCCACCTCTCCCCATCTCCCCCAACCCAGCCTCTCCCCATATCCCCCAACCCCACCTCACCCCATGTCCCCCAACCCCACCTCTCCCCCAACCCCATCTCTCCCCATATCCCCATCTCTCCCCATATCCCTCAACCCCACCTCACCCCATATCCCCCAACCCCACCTCTCCCCGCGTCCCCCAACACCACCTCTCCCCATCTCCCCCAACCCCACCTCTCCCCATCTCCCCCCAACCCCACCTCTCCCCATCTCCACCTCTCCCCATGTCCCCAACCTCACCTCTCCCCATATCCCTCAACCCCACCTCTCCGCATATCCCCAACCCCATATCCCCCAAACCACCCCACCTCTCCCAACCCCACCTCTCCCCATATCCCCCAACCCCACCTCTCCCCATATCCCCCAACCCCACCTCTCCCCATATCCCTCAACAACACCTCTCCCCATATCCCCCAACCCCAGCTCTCCCCATATCCCCCAACCCCACCTCTCCCCATCTCCCCCAACCCCACATCTCCCAACCCCACCTCTCCCCATATGCCCCAACCGCAGCTCTCCCAATATCCCACAACCCCACCTCTCCCCATATCCCCCAACCCCACCTCTCCCCATAATCCCCCAACCCCACCTCTCCCCCAACCCCACCTCTCCCCATATCCCCCAACCCCACCTCTCCCCATATCCCCCAACCCCACCTCTCCCCATATCTCCCAACCCCACCTCTCCCCATATCCCCCAACCCCACGTCCCCCAACCCCACCTCCCCATCTCCCCCAACCCCAGCTCTCCCAACCCCACCTCTCCCCATCTCCCCCAACCCCACCTCTCCCAACCCCACCTCTCCCCATCTCCCCAACCCAGCCTCTCCTCATATCCCCCAACCCCAACTCACCCCATGTCCCCCAACCCCACCTCTCCCCCAACCCCATCTCTCCCCATATCCCCATCTCTCCCCATATCCCCCAACCCCACCTCTCCCCATCTCCCCCAACCCAGCCTCTCCCCATATCCCCCAACCCCACCTCACCCCATGTCCCCCAACCCCACCTCTCCAACTCCTCACCCCGTGTCCCCCAACCCCACCTCTCCCCCCAACCCCATCTCTCCCCATATCCCCATCTCTCCCCATATCCCTCAACCCCACCTCTCCCCGCGTCCCCCAACACCACTTCTCCCCATCTCCCCCAACCCCATCTCTCCCCAACCCCACCTCTCCCCATCTCCACCTCTTCCCATATCCCCAACCTCACCTCTCCCCATATCCCCCAACCCCACCTCTCCTCATATCCCCCAACCCCACCTCTCCCCATATCCCCCAACCCCACCTGTCCCCATATCTCCCAACCCCACCTCTCCCCATATCCCCCAACCCCCACCTCTACCCATATCCCCAACCCCACCTCTCCCCATATCCCCCAACCCCACCTCTACCCATATCCCCAACACCACCTCTCCCCATATCCCCCAACCCCACCTCTCCCCATATCCCCCAACCCCACCTCTCCCCATCACCCCCAACCCCACCTCTCCCCATATCCCCCAACCCCACCTCTCCCCATATCCCACCTCTCCCCCAACCCCACCTCTCCCCATATCCCCCAACCCCACCTCTCCCCATATCCCACAACGCCACCTCTCCCCATATCCCCCAACCCCACCTCTCCCCATATCCCCCAACCCCACCTCTCCCCAACCCCACCTCTCCCCATATCCCCCAACCCCACCTCTCCCCATATCCCCCAACCCCACCTCTCCCCATAATCCCCCAACAGCACCTCTCCCCCAAGCCCACCTCTCCCCATATCCCCCAACCCCACCTCTCCCCATATCCCCCAACCCCACCTCTCCCCATATCCTCCAACGCCACCTCTCCCCAACCCCACGTCCCCCAACCCCACCTCTCCCCACCTCCCCCAACCCCACCTCCCCCAACCCCACCTCTCCCCAACCCCGCCTCTCCTCATCTCCCCCAACGCCACCTCTCCCCATATCCCCCAACCCCACCTCTCCCCATATCCCCCAACCCCACCTCACCCCATGTCCCCAAACCCCACCTCTCCCCCAACCCCACCTCACCCCATGTCCCCAACCCCACCTCTCCCCCAACCCCATCTCTCCCCATATCCCCATCTCTCCCCATATCCCTCAACCCCACCTCACCCCATATCCCCCAACCCCACCTCTCCCCGCGTCCCCCAACACCACCTCTCCCCATCTCCCCCAACCCCACCTCTCCCCAACCCCACCTCTCCCCATCTCCACCTCTCCCCATATCCCCAACCTCACCTCTCCCCATATCCCCCAACCCCACCTCTCCGCATATCCCCAACCCCATATCCCCCAAACCACCCCACCTCTCCCAACCCCATCTCTCCCCATATCCCCCAACCCCACCTCTCCCCAACCCCACCTCTCCCCATATCCCCCAACCCCACCTCTCCCCATATCCCCCAACTCCACCTCTCCCCATATCCCCCAACCCCACCTCTCACCATCACCCCCAACCCCACCTCTCCCCATATCCCCCAACCCCACCTCTCCCCATATCCCCCAACCCCACCTCAACCCATATCCCCCAACCCCACCTCTCCCCATATCCCTCAAACCCACCTCTCCCCATATCCCCCAACCCCATCTCTCCCCATATCCCCCAACCCCACCTCTCCCCCAACCCAACCTCCCCCCATCTCCCCCAACCCCACCTCTCCCCATATCCACCAACCCCACCTCTCCCCATCACCCCCAACCCCATCTCTCCCCATATCCCCCAACCCCACCTCTCCCCCAACCCCACCTCACCCCATATCCCCCAACCCCACCTCTCCCCATATCCCCCAACTCCACCTCTCCCCATATCCCCCAACACCACATCTCCCCAACCCCACCTCCCCCAACCCCACGTCTCCCCATATCCCCCAACCCCACCTCTCCCCATATCCCCCAACCCCACCTCTCCCCCAACCCCACTTCTCCCCCAACCCCACCTCTCCCCAACCCCACCTCTCCCCATCTCCCCCAACCTCACCTCTCCCCATCTCCCCCAACCCCCATCTCCCAACCCCACCTCTCCCCATATCCCCCAACCCCAGCTCTCCCCATATCCCCCAACCCCACCTCTCCCCATCTCCCCCAACCCCACATCTCCCAACCCCACCTCTCCCCATATCCCCCAACCCCAGATCTCCCCATATCCCCCAACCCCACCTCTCCCCATCTCCCCCAACCCCACATCTCCCAACCCCACCTCTCCCCATATCCCCCAACCCCAGCTCTCCCCATATCCCCCAACCCCACCTCTCCCCATCTCCCCCAACCCCACATCTCCCAACCCCAGCTCTCCCCATATCCCCCAACCCCAGCTCTCCCCATATCCCCCAACCCCACATCTCCCAACCCCACCTCTCCCCATATCCCCCAACCCCAGCTCTCCCCATATCCCCCATCTCCACCTCTTCCCATCTCCCCCAACCCCACCTCTTCCCATCTCCCCAACCTTACCTCTACCCATCTCCCCCCAACCCCACCTCTCCCCATATCCCCCAACCCCACCTCTCCCCATCTCCCCCAACCCCACATCTCCCAACCCCACCTCTCCCCATATCCCCCAACCCCACCTCTCCCCATATTCCCCAACCCCACCTCCCCACCTTCTCCCCAGGTCATTCAATCCAACCATACCAGTTACTCCCATATTTTTTCTTGAATTCGTTCCAGGATAAGAACGTTGCTGGGAAAGCCAGAGCTGGTGGTGAGCCGCCTTCTTGAATCGCTGCAGTCCGTGTGGTGATGATATTCCCACTGTGCTGCTAGGGAGGGAGTTCCAGGATTTTGACCCAGCGCCGATGAAGGAACGGCCGATATATTTCCAAGTCAGGGTGGTGTGTGACTCGGAGGGGAACGTGGAGGTGGTGGTGTTCCCATGCACCTGCTTCCCTCGTACTTCTAGGTGGTAGAGGTCACGGGTTTGGGAGGTGCTGCCGAAGAAGCCTTGGCGAGTTGCTGCAGTGCATCTTGTAGATGGTGCACACTGCAGCTACGGTGCGCCGGTGGTGGAGGGAGTGAATGTTTAAGGTGGTGGATGGGATGCCGATCAGTGTACAGATATCTCACTGAGGGAGAGAGACTGTGAGACACCAGTCAGTGTACAGATATCTCTATGAGGGAGAGGGGACTGAGAGACACCAGTCAGTGTACAGATATCTCCCTGAGGGAGAGGGGACTGAGAGACACCAGTCAGTGTACAGATATCTCCCTGAGAGAGGGGACTGAGAGACACCAGTCAGTGTACAGATATCTCCCTGAGGGAGAGGGGACTGAGAGACACCAGTCAGTGTACAGATATCTCCCTGAGGGAGAGGGACTGAGAGACACCAGTCAGTGTACAGATATCTCCCTGAGGGAGAGGGGACTGAGAGACACCAGTCAGTGTACAGATATCTCCCTGAGGGAGAGGGGACTGAGAAACACCAGTCAGTGTACAGATATCTCCCTGAGGGAGAGGGGACTGAGAGACACCAGTCAGTGTACAGATATCTCCCTGAGGGAGAGGGGAATGAGAGATACCAGTCAGTGTACAGATATCACCCTGAGGGAGAGGGACTGAGAAACACCAGTCAGTGTACAGATATCTCCCTGAGGGAGAGGGACTGAGAGACACCAGTCAGTGTACAGATAGCACCCTGAGGGAGAGGGACTGAGAGACACCAGTCAGTGTACAGATATCACCCTGAGGGAGAGGGAACTGAGAGACACCAGTCAGTGTACAGATATCTCCCTGAGGGAGAGGGGACTGATAGACACCAGTCAGTGTACAGATATCTCCCTGAGGGAGAGGGAACTGAGAGACACCAGTCAGTGTACAGATATCTCCCTGAGGGAGAGGGACTGAGAGACACCAGTCAGTGTACAGATATCTCCCTGAGGGAGAGAGGACTGAGAGACACCAGTCAGTGTACAGATATCTCCCTGAGGGAGAGGGACTGAGAGACACCAGTCAGTGTACAGATAGCACCCTGAGGGAGAGGGACTGAGAGACACCAGTCAGTGTACAGATAGCACCCTGAGGGAGAGGGACTGAGAGACACCAGTCAGTGTACAGATAGCACCCTGAGGGAGAGGGACTGAGAGACACCAGTCAGTGTACAGATATCACCCTGAGGGAGAGGGAACTGAGAGACACCAGTCAGTGTACAGATATCTCCCTGAGGGAGAGAGACTGAGAGACACCAGTCAGTGTACAGATATCTCCCTGAGGGAGAGGGACTGAGAGACACCAGTCAGTGTACAGATATCTCCCTGAGGGAGAGGGACTGAGAGACACCAGTCAGTGTACAGATATCTCCCTGAGGGAGAGGGGACTGAGAGACACCAGTCAGTGTACAGATATCTCCCTGAGGGAGAGGGACTGAGAGACACCAGTCAGTGTACAGATATCTCCCTGAGGGAGAGGGGACTGAGACCATCCCCTGTCAGACTAGTCGCTCACCTTACCTTTCAATATCCAGGTGATGGAGGCTGCAGCAACAGTGGCTGTGTTATCCCCGACTCCGACACCCTTCAGTACAGCCTGCGTGGCGAGAGTGCCCGTTATGCTGCTGGCAAAGGCCTGTCATCGGAAACAGAGACCACATCAGAGCAAATCAGAGGCTGTCACAGTGCATTAGATACACTGCCCTTTCCCCCTCTGGGACCAGGTGTCACAGTGTGTTAGATACACTGTCCTTTCCCCCTCTGGGACCGGGTGTCACAGTGTGTTAGATACACTGCCCTTTCCCCCTCTGGGACCAGGTGTCACAGTGTGTTAGATACACTGTCCCTTCCCCCTCTGGGACCGGGTGTCACAGTGTGTTAGATACACTGTCCTTTCCCCCTCTGGGACCGGGTGTCACAGTGTGTTAGATACACTGTCCTTTCCCCCTCTGGGACCGGGTGTCACAGTGTTTTAGATACACTGTCCTTTCCCCCTCTGGGACCAGGTGTCAGAGTGTGTTAGATACACTGTCCTGTCCCCCTCTGGGACCGGGTGTCACAGTGTGTTAGATACACTGTCCTTTCCCCCTCTGGGACCGGGTGTCACAGTGCGTTAGATACACTGTCCTTTCCCCCTCTGGGACCGGGTGTCACAGTGCGTTAGATACACTGTCCTTTCCCCCTCTGGGACCGGGTGTCACAGTGCGTTAGATACACTGTCCTTTCCCCCTCTGGGACCGGGTGTCACAGTGCGTTAGATACACTCTCCTTTCCCCCTCTGGGACCGGGTGTCACAGTGTGTTAGATACACTGTCCTTTCCCCCTCTGGGACCGGGTGTCACAGTGTGTTAGATACACTGTCCTTTCCCCCTCTGGGACCGGGTGTCACAGTGTGTTAGATACACTGTCCTTTCCCCCTCTGGGACCGGGTGTCACAGTGTGTTAGATACACTGTCCTTTCCCCCTCTGGGACCGGGTGTCACAGTGTGTTAGATACACTGTCCTTTCCCCCTCTGGGACCGGGTGTCACAGTGTGTTAGATACACTGTCCTTTCCCCCTCTGGGACCGGGTGTCACAGTGTGTTAGATACACAGTCCTTTCCCCCTCTGGGACCGGGTGTCACAGTGCGTTAGATACACTGTCCTTTTCCCCCTCTGGGACCGAGTGTCACAGTGCGTTAGATACACTGTACTTTCCCCTCTGGGACCGGGTGTCACAGTGCGTTAGATACACTGTCCTTTCCCCCTCTGGGACCGGGTGTCACAGTGTGTTAGATACACTGTCCTTTCCCCCTGTGGGACCAGGTGTCACAGTGCGTTAGATACACTGTCCTCTCCCCCTCTGGGACTGGGTGTCACAGTGCGTTAGATACACTGTCCTTTTCCCCCTCTGGAACCGAGTGTCACAGTGCGTTAGATACACTGTCCTTTCCCCTCTGGGACCGGGTGTCACAGTGCGTTAGATACACTGTCCTTTCCCCCTCTGGGACCGGGTGTCACAGTGTGTTAGATACACTGTCCTTTCCCCCTCTGGGACCGGGTGTCACAGTGCGTTAGATACACTGTCCTTTCCCCCTCTGGGACCGAGTGTCACAGTGTGTTAGATACACTGTCCTTTCCCCCTCTGGGACCGGGTGTCACAGTGCGTTAGATACTCTGTCCTTTCCCCCTCTGGGACCAGGTGTCACAGTGCGTTAGATACACTGTCCTTTCCCCCTCTGGGACCGGGTGTCACAGTGTGTTAGATACACTGTCCTTTTCCCCTCTGGGACCGTGTGTCACAGTGCGTTAGATACACTGTCCTTTCCCCCTCTGGGACCGGGTGTCACAGTGTGTTAGATACACTGTCCTTTCCCCCTCTGGGACCGGGTGTCACAGTGCATTAGATACACTGTCCTTTTCCCCTCTGGGACCGTGTGTCACAGTGCGTTAGATACACTGTCCTTTCCCCCTCTGGGACCGGGTGTCACAGTGCATTAGATACACTGTCCTTTCCCCCTCTGGGACCGGGTGTCACAGTGCGTTAGATACACAGTCCTTTCCCCCTCTGGGACCGGGTGTCACAGTGCGTTAGATACACTGTCCTTTCCCCCTCTGGGACCGAGTGTCACAGTGTGTTAGATACACTGTCCTTTCCCCCTCAGGGACCGGGTGTCACAGTGTGTTAGATACACTGTCCTTTCCCCTCTGGGACCGGGTGTCACAGTGCGTTAGATACTCTGTCCTTTCCCCCTCTGGGACCAGGTGTCACAGTGCGTTAGATACACTGTCCTTTCCCCCTCTGGGACCGGGTGTCACAGTGCATTAGATACACTGTCCTTTTCCCCTCTGGGACCGTGTGTCACAGTGCGTTAGATACACTGTCCTTCCCCCTCTGGGACCGAGTGTCACAGTGCGTTAGATACACTGTACTTTCCCCTCTGGGACCGGGTGTCACAGTGCGTTAGATACACTGTCCTTTCCCCCTCTGGGACCGTGTGTCACAGTGCGTTAGATACACTGTCCTCTCCCCCTCTGGGACTGGGTGTCACAGTGCGTTAGATACACTGTCCTTTTCCCCTCTGGGACCGTGTGTCACAGTGCGTTAGATACACTGTCCTTTCCCCCTCTGGGACCGGGTGTCACAGTGTGTTAGATACACTGTCCTTTCCCCCTCTGGGACCGGGTGTCACAGTGCATTAGATACACTGTCCTTTTCCCCTCTGGGACCGTGTGTCACAGTGCGTTAGATACACTGTCCTTTCCCCCTCTGGGACCGGGTGTCACAGTGCATTAGATACACTGTCCTTTCCCCCTCTGGGACCGGGTGTCACAGTGCGTTAGATACACAGTCCTTTCCCCCTCTGGGACCGGGTGTCACAGTGCGTTAGATACACTGTCCTTTCCCCCTCTGGGACCGAGTGTCACAGTGTGTTAGATACACTGTCCTTTCCCCCTCAGGGACCGGGTGTCACAGTGTGTTAGATACACTGTCCTTTCCCCTCTGGGACCGGGTGTCACAGTGCGTTAGATACTCTGTCCTTTCCCCCTCTGGGACCAGGTGTCACAGTGCGTTAGATACACTGTCCTTTCCCCCTCTGGGACCGGGTGTCACAGTGCATTAGATACACTGTCCTTTTCCCCTCTGGGACCGTGTGTCACAGTGCGTTAGATACACTGTCCTTCCCCCTCTGGGACCGAGTGTCACAGTGCGTTAGATACACTGTACTTTCCCCTCTGGGACCGGGTGTCACAGTGCGTTAGATACACTGTCCTTTCCCCCTCTGGGACCGTGTGTCACAGTGCGTTAGATACACTGTCCTCTCCCCCTCTGGGACTGGGTGTCACAGTGCGTTAGATACACTGTCCTTTTCCCCCTCTGGGACCGAGTGTTACAGTGCGTTAGATACACTGTACTTTCCCCTCTGGGACCGGGTGTCACAGTGCGTTAGATACACTGTCCTTTCCCCCTCTGGGACCGGGTGTCACAGTGTGTTAGATACACTGTCCATTCCCCCTCTGGGACCGTGTGTCACAGTGTGTTAGATACACTGTCCTTTCCCCCTCTGGGACCGGGTGTCACAGTGTGTTAGATAAACTGTCCTTTTCCCCCTCTGGGACCGGGTGTCACAGTGTGTTAGATACACTGTCCTTTCCCCCTCTGGGACTGGGTGTCACAGTGCGTTAGATACACTGTCCTTTCCCCCTCTGGGACTGGGTGTCACAGTGTGTTAGATACACTGTCCTTTCCCCTCTGGGACCGGGTGTCACAGTGCGTCAGATACTCTGTCCTTTCCCCCTCTGGGACCAGGTGTCACAGTGCGTTAGATACACTGTCCTTTCCCCCTCTGGGACCGGGTGTCACAGTGTGTTAGATACACAGTCCTTTCCCCCTCTGGGACCGGGTGTCACAGTGCGCTAGATACACTGTCCTTTCCCCCTCTGGGACCGAGTGTCACAGTGTGTTAGATACACTGTCCTTTCCCCCTCTGGGACCGGGTGTCACAGTGCGTTAGATACACTGTCCTTTCCCCCTCTGGGACCGGGTGTCACAGTGCGTTAGATACACTGTCCTTTCCCCCTCTGGGACCGGGTGTCACAGTGTGTTAGATACACAGTCCTTTCCCCCTCTGGGACCGGGTGTCACAGTGCGCTAGATACACTGTCCTTTCCCCCTCTGGGACCGAGTGTCACAGTGTGTTAGATACAATGTCCTTTCCCCCTCTGGGACCGGGTGTCACAGTGTGTTAGATACACTGTCCTTTCCCCTCTGGGACCGGGTGTCACAGTGCGTTAGATACTCTGTCCTTTCCCCCTCTGGGACCAGGTGTCACAGTGCGTTAGATACACTGTCCTTTCCCCCTCTGGGACCGGGTGTCACAGTGTGTTAGATACACTGTCCTTTCCCCCTCTGGGACCGGGTGTCACAGTGCATTAGATACACTGTCCTTTTCCCCTCTGGGACCGTGTGTCACAGTGCGTTAGATACACTGTCCTTTCCCCCTCTGGGACCGGGTGTCACAGTGCATTAGATACACTGTCCTTTCCCCCTCTGGGACCGGGTGTCACAGTGCGTTAGATACACTGTCCTTTCCCCCTCTGGGACCGAGTGTCACAGTGTGTTAGATACACTGTCCTTTCCCCCTCTGGGACCGGGTGTCACAGTGTGTTAGATACACTGTCCTTTCCCCCTCTGGGACCGGGTGTCACAGTGCGTTAGATACACTGTCCTTTCCCCCTCTGGGACCGAGTGTCACAGTGTGTTAGATACACTGTCCTTTCCCCCTCTGGGACCGGGTGTCACAGTGTGTTAGATACACTGTCCTTTCCCCTCTGGGACCGGGTGTCACAGTGCGTTAGATACTCTGTCCTTTCCCCCTCTGGGGCCAGGTGTCACAGTGCGTTAGATACACTGTCCTTTCCCCCTCTGGGACCGGGTGTCACAGTGCATTAGATACACTGTCCTTTTCCCCTCTGGGACCGTGTGTCACAGTGCGTTAGATACACTGTCCTTCCCCCTCTGGGACCGAGTGTCACAGTGCGTTAGATACACTGTCCTTTCCCCCTCTGGGACCGGGTGTCACAGTGCATTAGATACACTGTCCTTCCCCCTCTGGGACTGAGTGTCACAGTGCGTTAGATACACTGTACTTTCCCCTCTGGGACCGGGTGTCACAGGGTGTTAGATACACTGTCCTTTCCCCCTCTGGGACCGGGTGTCACAGTGCGTTAGATACACTGTCCTTTCCCCCTCTGGGACCGGGTGTCACAGTGCGTTAGATACACTGTCCTTTCCCCCTCTGGGACTGGGTGTCACAGTGCGTTAGATACACTGTCCTTTTCCCCCTCTGGGACCGAGTGTTACAGTGCGTTAGATACACTGTACTTTCCCCTCTGGGACCGGGTGTCACAGTGCGTTAGATACACTGTCCTTTCCCCCTCTGGGACCGGGTGTCACAGTGTGTTAGATACACTGTCCATTCCCCCTCTGGGACCGTGTGTCACAGTGTGTTAGATACACTGTCCTTTCCCCCTCTGGGACCGGGTGTCACAGTGTGTTAGATAAACTGTCCTTTTCCCCCTCTGGGACCGGGTGTCACAGTGTGTTAGATACACTGTCCTTTCCCCCTCTGGGACCGGGTGTCACAGTGCGTTAGATACACTGTCCTTTCCCCCTCTGGGACCGAGTGTCACAGTGTGTTAGATACACTGTCCTTTCCCCTCTGGGACCGGGTGTCACAGTGCGTTAGATACTCTGTCCTTTCCCCCTCTGGGACCAGGTGTCACAGTGCGTTAGATACACTGTCCTTTCCCCCTCTGGGACCGGGTGTCACAGTGCATTAGATACACTGTCCTTTCCCCCTCTGGGACCGTGTGTCACAGTGCGTTAGATACACTGTCCTTTCCCCCTCTGGGACCGGGTGTCACAGTGTGTTAGATACACAGTCCTTTCCCCCTCTGGGACCGGGTGTCACAGTGCGTTAGATACACTGTCCTTTCCCCCTCTGGGACCGAGTGTCACAGTGTGTTAGATACACTGTCCTTTCCCCCTCTGGGACCGGGTGTCACAGTGTGTTAGATACACTGTCCTTTCCCCTCTGGGACCGGGTGTCACAGTGCGTTAGATACTCTGTCCTTTCCCCCTCTGGGACCAGGTGTCACAGTGCGTTAGATACACTGTCCTTTCCCCCTCTGGGACCGGGTGGCACATTGCGTTAGATACACTGTCCTTTCCCCCTCTGGGACCGGGTGTCACAGTGCGTTAGATACACTGTCCTTTCCCCCTCTGGGACCGGGTGTCACAGTGCGTTAGATACACTGTCCTTTCCCCCTCTGGGACCGGGTGTCACAGTGTGTTAGATACACTGTCCTTTCCCCCTCTGGGACCGGGTGTCACAGTGCGTTAGATACTCTGTCCTTTCCCCCTCTGGGACCGTGTGTCACAGTGCGTTAGAGCTATGTTTGATCACTGACCTGTACAGTGTCCCAGATCTGGTAGGTGAGGTAGTCATCACTCACGCTGTCCGGATATCCTTGGGGCAGGAATAATGACTGAAAGACACATGGCGGAAGGAATTTAATAGAGATAAGAATTTAGTGATGCAGTTTGGGAGAAACAATATGGCAGGGTCAGTATAATCTGAATGGTACTATTTTGAGGGGGTGCAAGAGCAGTGTGACCCTGGGCTGCATATTCACAAATCTTTATCGGTGGCAGTGCAACTTCAGAAGGCGGTTCAGAAAGCATATGTGACACTTGGCTTTGTAAATAGGGACGCACAAGGCAGTCATGCTAAACCTTTACAAATGATTGGTTGAACCTCAGCTGGAGTATTGTGTCCAATTCTGGGCATCACGCTTTAGGAAGGATGTGAAGGCCTTGGAGAGGGAGCAGAGGGGATTGACCAGAGTGGTACCAGGGATGGGGAACTTCAGTTACATGGTGAGACTGGAGAAGCTGGGGTTGTTCTCCTTAGAGCAGAGAAGGTTAAGGGGAGAGTGACCAGAATGGTACCAGGGATGGGGAACTTCAGTTACATGGGGAGACTGGAGAAGCTGGGGTTGTTCTCCTTAGAACAGAGAAGGTTAAGGGGAGAGTGACCAGAATGGTACCAGGGATGAGGACTTCAGTTACATGGGGAGACTGGAGAAGCTGGGGTTGTTCTCCTTAGAGCAGAGAAGGTTAAGGGGAGAGTGACCAGAATGGTACCAGGGATGGGGAACTTCAGTTACATGGGGAGACTGGAGAAGCTGGGATTGTTCTCCTTGGAGCAGAGAAGATTAAGGGGAGATTGACCAGAATGGTACCAGGGATGGGGAACTTCAGTTACATGGGGAGACTGGAGAAGCTGGGATTGTTCTCCCGAGATGTTAAGGGGACACCTAATATAGGTATTCATAACGATGAGGAGTTTTGACAGAGCAAGTGATTTAAAATAATTGGCAAAATAACTCGAGGGGAACTGAGGAGCAATGACTTCACACAGAGGGTGAAGAGCTGGAACACACGACCTGAAAAGAAGGTGGAAGCAGGTTGGAAAGGAAGATTCAGAAGACAATTGGACATGTATTTGAAGAGGATGAATTTGCAGGGCTGTGGGGTAAAAGCTGGGGAATGGGACTAATCGGATCGCTCTTTCAAAGAGCTGCACAGGCATGCTGGGCCGAATGGCCTCCGACTGCGCTGTGAGATTCTGTCACTCCACAATTTTAAGACAAGGGCAGCAAATTCTGAGTGGTCCCCAACTCGCCCTGCACAACATTCACCCACCCAAGCAGAACTTTACAGCTCTCGAGAAGGGCATTTCGCCCCTATCCCATCTCTATGTTAGACCTCACCCCTCAGTCCCATATCCCTGATAGACCTCCCCCTCAGTCCCATATCTCTGATAGACCTCCCCCCTCAGTCCCATATCTCTGATAGACCTCCCCCTGCAGTCCCATCCCCCCAGATAGACCTCACCCCTCAGTCCCATCTCTCTGTTAGACCTCACCCCTCAGTCCCATATCCCTGATAGACCTCCCCCTCAGTCCCATATCTCTGATAGACCTCCCCCCTCAGTCCCATATCCCTGAAAGACCTCCCCCTCAGTCCCATATCCCTGATAGACCTCCCCCTCAGTCCCATCCCCCCAGATAGACCTCCCCCTCAGTCCCATATCTCTGATAGACCTCCCCCCTCAGTCCCATATCCCTGATAGACCTCACCCCTCAGTCCCATATCCCTGATAGACCTCCCCCTCAGTCCCATCCCCCCAGATAGACCTCCCCCTCAGTCCCATCTCTCTGTTAGACCTCACCCCTCAGTCCCATATCCCTGATAGACCTCCCCCTCAGTCTCATATCCCTGATAGACCTCCCCCCTCAGTCCCATCCCCCCAGATAGACCTCCCCCTCAGTCTCATATCCCTGATAGACTTCCCCCTCAGTCCCATCTCTCTGTTAGACCTCACCCCTCAGTCCCATATCCCTGATAGACCTCCCCCTCAGTCCCATCCCCCCATATCCCTGATAGACCTCCCCCTCAGTCCCATATCTCTGATAGACCTCACCCCTCAGTCCCATATCCCTGATAGACCTCCCCCTCAGTCCCATCCCCCCATATCCCTGATAGACCTCCCCCTCAGTCCCATATCTCTGATAGACCTCCCCCCTCAGTCCCATATCTCTGATAGACCTCCCCCTCAGTCCCATCCCCCCCAGATAGACCTCACCCCTCAGTCCCATATCCCTGATAGACCTCCCCCTCAGTCCCATCCCCCCAGATAGACCTCACCCCTCAGTCCCATATCCCTGATAGACCTCACCCCTCAGTCTCATATCCCTGATAGACCTCCCCCTCAGTCCCATTCCCCCTCGATAGACCTCACCCCTCAGTCTCATATCCCTGATAGACCTCCCCCTCAGTCCCATCCCCCTCGATAGACCTCACCCCTCAGTCTCATATCCCTGATAGACCTCCCCCTCAGTCCCATCCCCCCAGATAGACCTCACCCCTCAGTCCCATATCTCTGATAGACCTCCCCCCGCAGTCCCATCCCCCCATATCCCTCCCCCTCAGTCCCATATCTCTGATAGACCTCCCCCCGCAGTCCCATCCCCCCATATCCCTGATCGACCTCACTCCTCAGTCCCATCCCTCCATATCTCTGATAGACCTCCCCCCTCAGTCCCATCCCCCCATATCCCTGATAGACCTCCCCCTCAGATAGACCTCACCCCTCAGTCCCATATCTCTGATAGACCTCCCCCCTCAGTCCCATCCCCCCATATCCCTGATAGACCTCCCCCCTCAGTCCCATCCCTCCATATCTCTGATAGACCTCCCCCTCAGTCCCATCCCCCCATATCCCTGATAGACCTCCCCCCTCAGTCCCATCCCCCCATATCCCTGATAGACCTCCCCCCTCAGTCCCATCCCCCCATATCTCTGATAGACCTCCCCCTCAGTCCCATCCCCCCATATCCCTGATAGACCTTCCCCTCAGTCCCATCCCCCCATATCTCTGATAGACCTCCCCCTCAGTCCCATCCCCCCATATCCCTGATAGACCTCCCCCTCAGTCCCATCCCCCCATATCTCTGATAGACCTCCCCCTCAGTCCCATCCCCCCATATCCCTGATAGACCTTCCCCTCAGTCCCATCCCCCCATATCTCTGATAGACCTCCCCCTCAGTCCCATCCCCCCATATCCCTGATAGACCTCCCCCTCAGTCCCATCCCCCCATATCCCTGATAGACCTCATCCCTCAGTCCCATTCCCCCATCGCCCCGCCCCCTCTCACTGATAAACCTCGCCCTCAGTCCCATTCCCCCATCGCCCCGTCCCCTCTCTGATAAACCTCCTCCTCAGTCCCATTCCCCCATCGCCCCCTGTCCCCTGACCTCAGCCCCATTCCCCCACTGTGCCCTCTCCCCTCAGCCCCATTCCCCCATCGCCCCCTGGGCCCTCTCCCCTCAGCCCCATTCCCCCATCGCCTCCTGGGCCCTCTCCCCTCAGCCCCATTCCCCCATCGCCCCCTGGGCCCACTCCCCTCAGCCCCATTCCCCCCTGTGCCCTCAGCCCTCAGTCCCATTCCCCATCGGCCCCTGTTCCCTCTCTCTGATAGACCTCACCCCTCAGTCCCATTCCCCCATCGCCCCGTCCCCTCTCTCTGATAGACCTCACCCCTCAGTCGCATTCCCCCATCACCCCCTGTCCCCTCTCTCTGATAGACCTCCCCCTCAGTCTCATTCCCCCCCTGTGCCCTCTCTCTGATAGACCTCCCCCTCAGTCTCATTCCCCCCCTGTGCCCTCTCTCTGATAGACCTCCCCCTCAGTCCCATTCCCCCATCGCCCCCTGTCCCTTCTCTCTGATAGACCTCCCCCTCAGTCCCATTCCCCCCGTGCCCTTTCCCCTGGCCTGCCCCCATTGCTCCCTGCACTCTCTCTCTCTCTCTCTCTCTCTGACAGATCTCACCCTGAGCCCCACCTGTGCCCTCTGTCTGAAAGCTCTCAGCCCCACTCCCCTGGCCTGCCCCCATTGCTCCCTGCGCTCTCTCTCTCTCCGACAGATCTCACCCTGAGCCCCACCTGTGCCCTCTGTCTGAAAGCTCTCAGCCCCACTCCCCTGGCCTGCCCCCATTGCTCCCTGCGCTCTCTCTCTCTCCGACAGATCTCACACTGAGCCCCACCTGTGCCCTCTGTCTGAAAGCTCCCAGCCCCACTCCCCTGGCCTGCCCCCATTGCTCCCTGCGCTCTCTCTCTCTCCGAGAGATCTCACCCTGAGCCCCACCTGTGCCCTCTGTCTGAAAGCTCCCAGCCCCACTCCCCTGGCCTGCCCCCATTGCTCCCTGCGCTCTCTCTCTCTCCGACAGATCTCACCCTGAGCCCCACCTGTGCCCTCTGTCTGAAAGCTCCCAGCCCCACTCCCCTGCCCGCTCCCCATTCGGACACTTGCCTGCGCCCTGCCCCGCTGTACCCGGGGACGGCGACACCCAGCCTCGGACTCACCGTGAACCCGCCGGCCAGGGACCGCGCCACCCGGCCCGCTCGCTCCGGCCTCTGGAGAAGCTGCCCATCCTCCAGCTGGACGTAGCGCCGCGTCCAGCGCGTGCCGTAGCCCTCCGAGCAGAGAACGTTAGCCTCCTTCGCGGCCATTGCGGACGGAGGTGGATTGGTCGTTCGCTTCACTGCGAAAAGGTCGAGAGTCGCGGGGAGGAAGGTGTTTTTTTTTTTTAAAAAAAAAGGCTCAACGGCGACAGCTGAAGAGGTCGGGAATGCTACGCTCACAGCTCAGCTCGTGGCATTGGCTTCGATACATCGGAGATCTCTCCTCCTCATGCACTCCCTTCAGTGTCAGCCGCGGCTCAGTGGGTACTGGAATGCATTTCATTTGTCGGCTCTTTGCTTAAGAATTCGTAGCAACACATTGCTATTACGGTGGTTCATTAGCAAAGGTTTAACAATCACACTACACATTACCAGTTCATCCAGCAGGCTCATAGAAACATAGAAAATAGGTGCAGGAGTAGGCCATTCGGCCCTTCGAGCCTGCACCGCCATTCAATGAGTTCATGGCTGATCATTCACCTCAGTACCCCTTTCCTGCTTTCTCTCCAAATCCCTTTATCCCTTTAGCCGTAAGGGCCACATCTAACTCCCTTTTGAATATATCCAACGAACTGGCCTCAACAACTCTCTGTGGTAGAGAATTCCACAGGTTCACCACTCTCTGGGTGAAGCAATTTCTCCTCATCTCGGTCCTAAATGGCTTACCCCTTATCCTTAGACTGTGGCCCCTGGTTCTGGACTTCCCCAACATCGGGAACATTCTTCCTGCATCTAACCTGTCTAAACCCGTCAGAATTTTGTGTGTTTCTATGAGATCCCCTCTCATTCTTCTAAATTCCAATGAATATAATCCTAGTCGATCCAGTCTTTCTTCATATGTCAGTCTTGCCATCCCGGGAATCAGTCTGGTGAACCTTCGCTGCACTCTCTCAATAGCAAAAATGTCCTTCCTCAGATTAGGAGACCAAAACTGTACACAATACTCAAGATGGGGTCTCACCAAGGCCCTGAGCAACTGCAGTAAGACCTCCCTGCTCCTATACTCAAATCCTCTCGCTATGAAGGCCAACATACCATTTGCTTTCTTCACCGCCTGCTGTACCTGCATGCCTACCTTCAATGACTGATGTACCATGACATCCAGGTCTCATTGCACCTCCCCTTTTCCTAATCTGCCGCCATTCAGATAATATTCTGCCTTCCTGTTTTTGCAGCCAAAGTGGATAACCTCACATTTATCCACATTATACTGCATTTGCCATGTATTTGTCCACTCACCTAACCTGTCCAAGTCACTCTGCAGCCTCATAGCATCCTCCTCACAGCTCACACCGCCACCCAGCTTAGTGTCATCTGCAAACTTGGAGATATTGCATTCAATTCCTTTATCTAAATCGTTAATGTATATTGTAAAGAGCTGGGGTCCCAGCACCGAACCCTGCGGCACCCCACTGGTCACTGCCTGCCATTCTGAAAAGGATCCGTTTATCCTGACTCTCTGCTTCCTGTCTGCCAACCAGTTCTCTGTCCACGTCAGTATATTCACCCCAATGCCACGTGCCTTAATTTTGCACACCAATCTCTTGTGTGGGACCTTGTCAAAAGCCTTTTGAAAGTCCAAATACACCACATCCACTGGTTCTCCCTTGTCCACTCTACTAGTTACATCCTCAAAAAACTCTAGATTTGTGAAGCATGATTTCCCTTTCATTAATCCATGCTGACTTGGACCAATCCTGTCACTGCTTTCCAAATGCGCTGCTATTTCATCTTTAATAACCACATACCTCATCGTAGATCCCCCAACCCAACTGGCTGGGGTTTTATTGAGTCTTGTCAATATCACGTGACTGGCTAAGCCACTCCCAACTCAACATCTCTACAACTATTTTTAGCTGAAACTTAAATCAAATGCCCCCTTTTTGCAAGGGCACGAGAAACACAAATTAACAATTTAATGAAAACCTTTAACCTTTACCAGAATTTGGTTGCCGAGGGCGATGATGCACTCCAGTCCCTCCGGCGCCCACCTCTCACGGAAGACCGCGAGCGTACCAGTGGACACCGCGTGCTCCATCTCCAGGGACACCCTGGCTCGGATGTAACCGCAGAAGAGAGGCAGGCAGTCGGGCTGAACGACCGCCCGCTGCCTGGACCGGTTGATGGCCCCCTTGGCCGTGCCCAGGAGCAGTCCTACGAGGAGGCCCTCGGACCTGCCCGCTCCCCTCCGCACGGGGCGCCCAAAGATCAGGAGTGTGGGACTGAAGTGCAGCCAGAATTTGAGGAGCAGCCCCTTCAAATATTGGAAGAGGGGCTGCAACCTCACATAGACAACATACACGTGGAACACGGACTCTTCCAGACCGCAGAAATTGCAGGCGGCCTGGGAGTCCGTGAACCGACTTAAAAACCAGGCCAAGTCCCCGATCAATAAAGGTAGGACCCTCAACAGCTCTGCAAATCTCACCGATGCACACATTACAGGCAGCATTCTCTCCTCTGGGTCAGAAGGTTGGGGGTTCGAGCCTCACTCCAGCCCCATAATCTATCCCGACATACCGACTTTTGGATGGGGCGTTAAACCCGAGGCCCCATCTGCCCCTTCAGGGGGCTGTAAAAGATCCCGTCGGCTTCTCGTGGAGTTAGATGTCGTCCTTACTACGAGGGGGATCAAGGGGTATGGCGAGAAAGCAGGAAGGGGGTACTGAAGTTGCATGTTCAGCCATGAACTCATTGAATGGCGGTGCAGGCTCGAAGGGCCGAATGGCCTACTCCTGCACCTATTTTCTATGTTTTCTAAGAGCAGGGGAGTTCTCCTGCTGGGTCACAATAGAATCAGAGAATGGTTGCAGCAGGGAAGGAGGCCATTTGGCCAGTCGAGCCCGTGCTGACTCTCAGCCAGTCCCACTCCCCCGCCCTTTTCCCCGTGGACCTGCTAATCCCTTTCCTTCAGGCACTTATCCAACTCCCTTTTGAAAGCCACGATGGAGTCTGCCTCCCCCACCCTCTCAGGCCGTGCATTCCCGATCCGAACCACTCACTGCGTAAATACGTTGTTCCTCGTGTCGCCCTTGGTTCTTCTGTCAATCACCTTAAATCTGTGTCCTCTGGTTCTCCACCCTTCCACCAATGGGAACAGTTTCTCTCTCTGTCTACTCTGTCTGGACCCCTCAGGATTTTGGATGCCTCGATCAAATCTCCTTTCAACCTTTATTCCTCAACCGACACCGAAAAAAAGATGATCTGGTCTTATATCACAGCGCTGTTTATGGGAGCTTGCTGTGCACTAATTGGCTGCTGCGTTTCCCCACATTCATCATCGGCAGTCCTTCGGAATCGAGGAAGACTTGCTTCCACTCTAAAAGTGAGTTCTCAGGTGGCTGAATAGTCCAATACGGTAATTGCAGTCTCTGTCACAGGTGGGACAGACAGACGTTGAGGGAAGGGGAGGGTGGGACTGGTTTGCCGCACGCTCTTTCCGCTGCCTGCGCTTGGTCTCTGCATGCTCTCGGCGACGAGAGTCGAGGTGCTCAGCGTCCTCCCGGATGCACTTCCTCCACTTAGGGCGGACTGGTCTTTGGCCAGGGACTCCCAGGTGTCGGTGGGGATGTTGCACTTTATCAGGGAGGCTTTGAGGGTGGTCCCTGTAACGTTTCCTCTGCCCACCTGGGGCTCGCTTGCCGTGTAGGAGTTCCGAGTAGAGCGCTTGCTTTGGGACTCTTGTGTCGGGCATGCGGACAATGTGGCCCGCCCAGCGGAGCTGATCGAGTGTGGTCAGTGCTTCAATGCTGGGGATGCTGGCCTGATCGAGAACATTGACGTTGGTCCCTCTGTCCTTCCAGGGGATCTTGCGGAGACATTGTTGGTGGTATTTCTCCAGCAATTTGAGATGTCTTTTGTATATGGTCCACATCTCTGAGCCATACAGGAGGGCGGGTATTACTACAGCCCTGTAGACCATGAGCTTGGTGGTAGATTTGTGGGCCTGGTCTTCGAACACTCTCTTCCTTATTACAATAGTAATTCAAAAGTACTTCATTGGCACTTTGGGACATGCTGAGGTTGTGAAAAATGTTATATAATAACCGGACTCCAGGGGTTAAGTTACGAGGAGAGACAGCGCCAAACTAAGGTTGCATTCCCTGGGATTTAGAAGGTTAAGGGGGGATCTGATGGAAGTTTTCAGGATATTAAGGGGAACAGATAGGGGAGATAGAGAGAATCTATTTCTGCTGGTTGGGGAGTCTAGGACTAGGGGGCAGGGTCTGAACATTAGAGCCTGACCTTTCAGGGGTGAAATTAGGAAACACTTCTACACACACAGGGTGCTAGTAGTTTGGAACTCTCTTCCACAAACGGCAATTGGTGCTAGATCAGTTGTTCATTATAAACCAGAGAATTTTGGAAATTGGCTCGAGGGGACAAATGGCCTACTCCTGCTCCTATTTCTTATGTTCTTAAAGGCATGAAGAGATATGGGGCAAAGGTGGGAGTTAGGTCGCAGATCAGCCATGATCTTAGTGAATGGCAGAGCAGGTTCCAAGGACTAAATAAGAACATAAGAAATAGGAGCAGGTGTCGGCCATTCGGCTCCTCGAACCTGCTCCGCCATTCAATAAGACCATGGCTGATCCGATCATGGACTCAGCTCCACTTCCCCGCCCGCTCCCCATAACCCTTCACTCCCTTATCGCTCAAAAATCTGTCTGTCGAAATGGCCTCCCCCTGTTCCTGTGTTCCTGTATCTTTCTTTCCTACCGTTCAAGCTGCGAGGTCCCGAGTGTCCATTCCTCTCGGCGGACTGAATTGTGTACAGGAGTGCAATTTCCAGCAGGGAGGCTGGTTGGTGATCAGGAACAGAAACCCTGGGTGACTTTAGCCCCTCCCGCAACACGAGGTCTGTTAACTCGGCACAGGCCGGGGATGATACCTGGGCCTGACTTCCAGAGTGTGTGTAGAGCCTAGTCCCACACTGGGTGGGATCAGCCAGAACTGGAGAGATTTGATGGGACAGTGCAGAGGGAGCTTTACCCTGTATCTAACCCCCTGTACCTGCCCCGGGAGTGTTTGATGGGACAGTGTAGAGCGAGCTTTACTCTGTATCTAACCCCCTGTACCTGCCCTGGGAGTGTTTGATGGGACAGTGTAGAGGGAGCTTTACTCTGTATCTAACCCCCTGTACCTGCCCTGGGAGTGTTTGATGGGACAGTGTAGAGGGAGCTTTACTCTGTATCTAACTTGTGCTGTACCTGCCCTAGGAGTGTTTGATGGGACAGTGTAGAGGGAGCTTTACTCTGTATCTAACCCGTGCTGTACCTGCCCTGGGAGTGTTTGATTGGACAGTGTAGAGGGAGCTTTACTCTGTATCTAACCCCCTGTACCTGCCCTGGGAGTGTTTGATGGGGCAGTGTAGAGGGAGCTTTACTCTGTATCTAACCCATGCTGTACCTGCCCTGGGAGTGTTTGATGGGACAGTGTCGAGGGAGCTTTACTCTGTATCTAACCCGTGCTGTACCTGCCCTGGGAGTGTTTGATGGGACAGTGTAGAGGGAGCTTTACTCTGTATCTAACCCCGTGCTGTACCTGTCCTGGGAGTGTTTGATGGGACAGTGTAGAGGGAGCTTTATTCTGTATCTAACCCCGTGCTGTACCTGTCCTGGGAGTGTTTGATGGGGCAGTGTAGAGGGAGCTTTACTCTGTATCTAACCCGTGCTGTACCTGTCCTGGGAGTGTTTGATGGGACAGTGTAGAGGGAGCTTTACTCTGTATCTAACCCCGTGCTGTACCTGTCCTGGGAGTGTTTGATGGGACAGTGTAGAGGGAGCTTTACAACGTATCACAATTTATTTATACTGTATTTATATTATATGACACATATATACTGGCCAATATTTATCCCTCAACTAACATTGCTAAAACAGATTATTTGGCCATTATCACAGCGCTGTGTGTGGGAGCTTGCTGTGTGCAAATTAGCTGCTGCATTTCCCACATCACAACAGTGACTACCCTTCAAAAGTACTTCATTGGCTGTGAAACGCTTTCAAACATCCTGATGCCATGAAAGGGAAGTCTTTCTTTCTATACATACACTCTCCTCTCTTCAGTGTCTCCCTATCAGTTATTTAAAGTGCATTTATAAACCCTGTATACATACACTCTGCTCCCTTATTATTGCTAATGTTTATAATATAGTATGCAGTATATATACCTACAATCTCCTCTCCCTATACTGGTTATTTATGATATATATGACTTACATTTATATAGCGCCTTTCACGACCACCAGACGTCTCAAAGCACTTTACAGCCAATGAAGTACTTTTGGAGTGTGGTCACTGTTGTATTGTGGGACACACGGCAGCTAATTTGCGCACAGCAAGCTCCCACACACAGCGCTGTGATAATGACCAGATCATCTGTTTTTGTGATGTAGATTGAGGGATAAATATTGGACCCAGGACACCGGGGAGAACTCCCCTGCTCTTCTTCGAAATAGTGCCGTGGGATCTTTTACATCCACCCGAGAGCAGACGGGGCCTCGGTTTAACGTCTCATCTGAAAGACGGCACCTCCAACAGTGCGGTGATCCCTCAGCACTGCACTGGAGTGTCAGCCTAGATTTTTGTGCTCAAGTCTCTGGAGTGGGACTTGAACCCACAACCTTCTGACTCAGAGGCGAGAGTGCTACTCACTGAGCCACGGCTGACACATAATGTATATGCCTGCACTCTTCTCTCCCGATTCTAGTTATCAATACTGTATATAATGTATACAATGTATATAATCAATGTCCCTACACTCCTCTCTCCTGATTCTAGGATAAGGGGTAAGCCATTTAGGACTGAGATGAGGGAGAAACTTCTTCACCCAGAGAGTGGTGAACCTGTGGAATTCCCTACCACAGTGAGTTGTTGAGGCCAGTTCGTTGGATATATTCAAAAGGGAGTTAGATATGGCCCTTACAGCTAAAGGGATCAAGGGGTATGGAGAGAAAGCAGGAAATGGGTACTGAGAATGATCAGCCATGATCTTATTGAATGGTGGTGCAGGCTCAAAGGGCCGAATGGCCTGCTCCTGCACCTATTTTCTATGTTTCTATGATACTGTATATAATGTATACTATACAATCTATGTCCCTACACCCTTCTCTCCCAATTCTAGTTATCGATACTGTAAACCTACACTCCTGACTCCCTATTAATCATATTTATACCTACACTCCTCTTCCTATGATGTAGTATATGATGTATATATCATGTACAATGCATATACCTATACTCCTATCTCTATTTGTGTTACTGATGCTGTATACAATGTATATAGTGTGTATGATATATATAATGTACAATAGCCACACTCCTGTCTATTTCTATTGTTATTTTTAAATGTACATACCGACACACCTCTCCCGATTGTGGTTATTGATACTGTATATATTGTATATAATGCATAATACCTACACTACCCACTATTGTTGTATTTCATGTATATACTGTGTATGATGTGTTTATACTGTATATAATGGTGTATATAATGTTTATACATACAATTCGATTATACAGTAGTATATAGTAGTATAGTTCTGGATGAGCAGAAATTTTCTTCAATTGAATATTGGGAAAACCGAAGCCATTGTCTTCGATCCCCGTCACAAACTCCGTTCACTAACCACTGACTCCATCCCTCTCCACAACTTCTGTCTGAGGCAGAACCAGACTGTTCGCAACCTCATAATTGACCCTGAAATGAGCTTTCGACCACATATCCACAGCATAACTAAGACCGCCCATTTCCACATCCGTAACATCGCACGTCTCCGCCTCAGCTCATCAGCTGCTGAAGCCCTCGCCTGTGCCTTTGTTACCTCTAAACTTGACAAACCCAACGCACTCCTGGCTGGCCTCTCACATTCTACCCTATGTAAGCTAGAGGTGAAACAAAACTCAACTGCCCCGTGTCCTAACCCGCACCAAGTCCCACTCACCCATCACCCCCTGTCCTAACTCGCATCGAGTCCCACTCACCCATCACCCCCTGTGCTCACTGCCCCGTGTCCTAACCCGCACCAAGTCCCACTCACCCATCACCCCCTGTCCTAACTCGCATCGAGTCCCACTCACCCATCACCCCCTGTGCTCACTGCCCCGTGTCCTAACCCGCACCAAGTCCCACTCACCCATCACCCCCTGTCCTAACTCGCATCGAGTCCCACTCACCCATCACCCCCTGTGCTCACTGCCCCGTGTCCTAACACACACCGAGTCCCACTCACCCATCACCCCCTGTGCTCACTGCCTCGTGTCCTAACTCACACCCAGTCGCACTCACCCATCACCCCCTGTGCTCGACTGCCCCGTGTCCTAACTCGCACCAAATCCCACTCACCCATCACCCCCTGTGCTCGCTGCCCCCGTGTCCTAACTCACACAAAGTCCCACTCACCCATCACCCCCCGTGCTCGCTGCCCCGTGTCCTAACTCACACCGAGTCCCACTCACCCATCACCCCCTGTCCTAACTAGCATCGAGTCCCACTCACCCATTACCCCCTGTGCTCACTGCCTCGTGTCCTAACTCACATCCAGTCCCACTCACCCATCACCCCCTGTCCTAACTCACACCAAGTCCCACTCACCCATCACCCCCTGTGCTCACTGTCCCGTGTCCTAACTCGCACCAAGTCCCACTCACCATCACCCCGTGCTCGCTGCCCCGTGTCCTAACTCGCACCAAGTCCCACTCACCCATCACCCCCTGTGCTCACTGTCCCGTGTCCTAACTCGCACCCAGTCCCACTCACCCATCACCCACTGTGCTCGCTGCCCCGTGTCCTAATCCACACCAAGTCCCACTCACCCATCACCCCCTGTGCTCGCTGCCCCGTGTCCTAATCCACACCAAGTCCCACTCACCCATCACCCCCTGTGCTCGCTGACCTACATTGGCTTCCGGTTAAGCAACACCTCGATTTCAAAATTCTCATCCTGGTTTACAAATTCCTCCATGGCCCTCGCCCCCTCCTTATCTCTGTAATCTCCTCCAGCCCCACAATCTGCTCCCCCCCACCCGAGATCTCTGCACTCCTCTAATTCTGCCCCCTTGAGTATCCCTGATTATAATCGCTCCACCATCGGTGGCCGTGCCTTCTGCTGCCTGGGCCCCAAGCTCTGGAACTGCCTAACCCATGACCTTCTGACTCTGCCTCAATCTCTTAGCACTGCTAACTCCTTTAAGATGCTCCTTAAAACCTACCTCTTTGACCAAGCTTTTAGTCACCTGCCCTAATTTCTACTTATGAGGCTCGGTGACAATTTCTTTTAACTCATAATATGCCTGCGAAACGCCTTGGAATGTTTCACTATGTTAAAGGCACTGTATGACTACAAGGTGTATAATAATGTATAAAACGTACACTCCTCTCTCGCTTATCGTACTGCATATGAAAAAGACAGACTTGCATTTAGATAGTGGCTTTCACACTCTCAACATGTCCTTCACAGCCAATGAAGTACCTTTGAAGTTGTAATGTAATAAACGCGGCCGCCAATTTGCGTACAGCAAGCTCCCACAAACGGCAATGCGGTCGTCTGTTTTTTGTGATGTTTATTGAGGGACACCGCGGGTAACTCTGCTGCTTTGCTTCGAAACAGTGCCGTGGGATACACCAGAGAGAGCAGACGGGGCCTCAGGGTTAACGTCTCATCTGAAAGACGGCCCCTCCGACAGTGTAGCACTCCCTCAGTACTGCCCCTCCGACAGTGTAACACTCCCTCAGTACTGCCCCTCCGACAGTGCAACACTCCCTCAGTACAGCCCCTCCGACAGTGCAACACTCCCTCAGTACTGCCCCTCCGACAGTGCAACACTCCCTCAGTACTGCCCCTCCGACAGTGTAGCACTCCCTCAGTACTGCCCCTCCGACAGTGCAGCACTCCCTCAGTACTGCCCCTCCGACAGTGTAGCACTCCCTCAGTACTGCCCCTCCGACAGTGCGGCGCTCCCTCAGTACTGTCCCTCCGACAGTGTAGCACTCCCTCAGTACTGCCCCTCCGACAGTGCAGCACTCCCTCAGTACTGTCCCTCCGACAGTGCGGCGCTCCCTCAGTACTGCCCCTCCGACAGTACAGCACTCCCTCAGTACTGCCCCTCCGACAGTGTAGCACTCCCTCAGTACTGCCCCTCCGACAGTGCGGCACTCCCTCAGTACTGTCCCTCCGACAGTGCAGCACTCCCTCAGTACTGCCCCTCCGACAGTGTGGGGCTCCCTCAGTACTGCCCCTCCGACAGTGCGGGGCTCCCTCAGTACTGCCCCTCCGACAGTGCGGGGCTCCCTCAGTACTGCCCCTCCGACAGTGCGGCACTCCCTCAGTACTGACCCTCCGACAGTGCGGCACTCGCTCAGTACTGCCCCTCCGACAGTGCGACACTCCCTCAGTACTGACCCTCCGACAGTGCGGGGCTCCCTCAGTACTGCCCCTCCGACAGTGCGGCACTCCCTCAGTACTGCACTGGAGGGTCACAGCCTGCAGTGGGACTTGACCCATGACCTCCTGCCCCTGAGCCACAGCTGCTGCTGTATATAATATATATATCATACCTGGACCTGCTCTCTTCCTCCACCGCCCGCTGTAAGGCGCCCTCGGATTGGTCCTCCACACGTCGTCCGCTGTAAGCCAGCCTCGCATTGGAGCTCCAAACATCGGCCGCTGTAAGCCGCCCTCCCATTGGCCCGCCGCGCGACGTCCGCTGTAAGCTAGCCTCCCATTGGCTCACCCCTTCCGCCTTCCCACTGTAAAGCACCCTCCCATTGGTGCTCATAGCGGCGTCCGCTGTCAGCCGCCCACCCATTGGCCCGCCGCGCGACGTCCGCTGTAAGCTAGCCTCCCATTGGCTCACCCCTTCCGCCTTCCCACTGTAAAGCACCCTCCCATTGGTGCTCCCAGCGGCGTCCGCTGTCAGCCGCCCACCCATTGGCCCGCCGCGCGACGTCCGCTGTAAGCTAGCCTCCCATTGGCGCTCCCTCTCCCTCCCTCCGCCGCCCGCTGTAAGCCGCCCTCCCATTGGCTGCCCCAAGGCGACGGTTGCTTTTTGAATCCAACAACAATACGCACCGCCCTCCCCCTCCCTCCCTCCCTCTCTCTCTCCCTCTCTCTCTCTCCTTCCCTCTCCCTCTCCCCCTCCCTCCCTCCCTCTCCCTCTCCCTCCCTCTCTCTCCCTCCCTCCCTCACTCCTCCCTCTCTCTCCCTCCCCCCCCATCTCTCCCCCTCCCTCCCCCCTCTCCCCTCTCCCTCCCCCCCTGTCTCCCCCCTCTCCCTCTCTCTCTCCCTCCCCCCCTCTCTCCCAATCCCTCCTCCCTCCCCCTCTCCCTCCCCCCCTCCCTCTACCTCCCTCCCTCTCTCTCCCCCTCTCTCTCTCTCCCTCCCCGCCTCCCTCCCCCTCCTTCCCTCCACCCCTCTCCCTCACCCCTCCCCCCCTCTCCCCCCCTCCCTCCAGCTCTCCCTCCCCCCTTCTCCCTCCCCCCTCTCCCTCCCCCCTTCTCCCTCCCCCCCTCTCCCTCCCTCTCCCCTCCCTCCCTCCCCCCCCCTCTCCCCTCCCCCTCCTCCCCTCCCTCCCTCTCCCTCCCTCTCCCTCTCTCTCCCCTCCCCCTCCCTCTCTCTCCCCTCCCTCCCTCTCCCCTCCCTCCCTCTCCCCTCCCTCCATCTCCCCTCCCCACTCCCCCCTCTCCCCTCCCCACCTCTCTCCCCTCCCCACTCCCCTCCCCACTCTCTCTCCCCTCCCCACTCTCTCCCTCTCCCCTTCCTCCCCCCCACCCCCCCTCCCTCCCTCCCTCTCCTTCCCTCCTCCCTCCCTCCCTCTCCCCTCCCTCCCTCTCCCCCCCCTCCCTCCCTCTCCCCTCACCCTCCCTCCCTCTCCCTCCCTCCCTCTCCTTCCCCCCTCCCTCCCTCCTCCTTCCTCCCTCTCCCCTCCCTCCCTCCCTCTCCCCTCCCTCCCTCTCCCCTCCCTCCCTCTCCCCTCCCTCCCTCTCCCCTCCCTCCCTCCCCCCTCTCCCTCTCCCTCTCCCTCTCCCCTCCCTCTCTCCCCTCCCCACTCCCCCTCCCTCCCCTCTCCCCTCTCCACTCTCTCTCCCCTCCCCACTCTCTCCTCCCTCCCCCCCACCCCCCTCCCTCTCCTTCCCTCCTCCCTCCCTCTCCCCTCCCTCCCTCCCTCTCCCCTCCCTCCCTCGCTCCCCCTCCCTCTTCCTCCCTCCCTCTCCTTCCCTCCTCCCCTCCCTCCCTCCCTCTCCCCTCCCTCCCTCTGCCCTCCCTCCCTCCCTCCACCCTCCCCCCCTCCCTCGCTTCCCCCCCTCCCTCTCTCTCTCTCCCCCCCTCCCTCTCCCCCCTCTCCCTCCTCTCTCCCCCCTCCCTCCCTCCCCTCCCTCTCCACCCCCATCCCTCCCTACCTCCCTCTCCCTCTCCCCCCCCTTCTTCCCCCTCTCTCCCCCTTCTTCCCCCTCTCTCCCCCCCCTCCCTCCCTCCCCCCTCTCCCTCCCTCTACCCCCCTCCCTCCCTCTACCCCCCCCTCCCTCCCTCTCCCCCCCTCCCTCCCTCTCCCCCCTCCCTCCCTCTCTCCTCTCCCTCCCTCACCCCCTCCCACCCTCTCCCACTCCCACCCTCTCCCCCTCCCCTCCCACCCTCTCCCCCTCCTCCTCCCACCCTCTCCCCATCCCCCTCCCATCCCTCCCCCTCCCACCCCCACCCTCTCCCACTCCCCCTCCCACCCTCTCCCCCACCCACCCTCTCCCCTCCCACCCTCTCCCCCTCCCACCCTCTCCCCCTCACCCTCCCACCCTCACCCTCTCCCCCTCCCACCCTCACCCTCTCCCCCTCCACCCTCACCCTCACCCTCTCCCCTCCCACTCTCACCCTCTCCCACCCTCACCCTCTCCCCCTCCCACCCTCACCCTCTCCCTCTCCCCCTCCCACCTTCCCCCTCCCACCCTCCCTCTCACCCTCCCCCTCCCACCCTCCCCCTCCCACCCTCTCCCTCTCCCCATCCCACCCCCTCCCCCTCCCACCCTCTCCCCCTCGCACCCTCTCCCCCTCCCACCCCCTCCCACTCCCACCCTCTCCCCCCTCCCACCCTCTCCCCCTCCCACCCTCTCCCCCTCCCCCTCCCACCCTCTCCCCCTCCCCCTCCCACCCTCTCCCCCTCCCCCTCCCACCCTCTCCCCCTCCCTCTCCCATGCTCTCCCCCTCCCACCCTCTCCCCCTCCCACACTCTCCCACCCTCTCCCCCCCCACTCCCCCTCCCACCCTCTCTACCCCCCCACTCCCCTCCCACCCTCTCCCCCTCCCCACCCTCTCCCCCCCACTCCCCCTCCCACCCTCTCCCCCTCCCACCCTCCCTCCCTCCCACCCTCTCCCTCCCTCCCCCTCCCACCCTCCCCCTCCCACCCTCTCCCACCCTCCCCCTCCCACCCTCTCCTTCCCTCCCTCTCACCCTCTCCCCCCCTCCCTCCCTCTCCCTCCTCCACCCTCCCTCCCCCCTGCCTCCCTCCCTCCTCCCTCCCTCCTCCCTCCCTCCCCCCTCCTTCTCCCTTCCCCCGTCCCTCCCTCCCTCCTTCCCTCCTCCCTCCCTCTCCCTCCCCTCTCCTTCCCTCCCTCTCCCCCCCTCCCTCCCTCTCCCCCCCCTCCCTCCCTCTCACCCCCCTCCCTCCCTCCCTCTCACCCCCCCTCCCTCCCTCTTACCCCCCCCTCCCTCCCTCTTACCCCCCCCTCCCTCCCTCTTACCCCCCCTCCCTCCCTCTCACCCCCCCCTCCCTCCCTCTCACCCCCCCCGCTCCGTCTCACCCCCCTCCCTCCCTCTCACCCCCCTCCCTCCCTCTCACCCCCCCTCCCTCCCTCTCACCCCCCCTCCCTCCCTCTCACCCCCCCTCCCTCCCTCTCACCCCCCCCTCCCTCCCTCTCACCCCCCCCTCCCTCCCTCTCACCCCCCCTCCCTCCCTCTCACCCCCCCTCCTCCCTCTCACCCCCCTCCCTCCCTCTCACCCCCCCTCCCTCCTTCTCACCCCCCCTCCCTCCTTCTCACCTGCCCTCCCTCCCTCTCACCCCCCTCCCTCCCTCTCACCCCCTCCCTCCCTCTTCCCCCTCTCCTCCCTCCCTCCCTCTCCCCCCACTCCCTCCCTCTCCCCCCCTCCCTCTCCCCCCACTCCCTCCCTCTCCCTCTCCCCACTCCCTCTCCCCCCCTCCCTCTCCCCCCCTCCCTCTCCCCTCCCTCCCTCTCCCTTCCCTCCCTCTCTCTCTCTCCCTCCCTCTCTCTCCCCCCCCTCTCCTCCCTCCCTCTCTCTCCCCCCCTCTCCTCCCTCCCTCCCGCCCCTCTCCTCCCTCCCTCCCTCTCCCCCCCTCCCTCCCTCTCCTCCCCCTCCCTCCCTCTCCTCCCCTCCCTCTCCTCCCCCTCCCTCTCCCCCCCCCTCCCTCCCTCTCCCCCCCTCCCACCCTCTCCCCCTCCCACCCCCTCGCACCCTCTCCCCCACCCACTCCCCCTCCCACCCTCTCCCCCTCCCCCTCACACCCTCTCCCCCTCCCCCTCCCACCCTCTCCCCCTCCCCCTCCCACCCCCTCCCCCTCCCACCCTCTCCCCCTCCCCCTCCCACCCTCTCCCCCTCCCCCTCCCACCCTCTCCCCCTCCCACCCTCTCCTCCTCCCCCTCCCATCCACTCCCCCTCCCTCACCCTCTCCCCCTCCCCCTCCCACCCACACTCTCCCCCTCCCACCCTCTCCCTCTGCCCCTCCCCCTCCCACCCTCCCCCTCTCCCCCTCCCACCCTCACCCTCTCCCCCTCCCACTCCCACCCTCTCCCACTCCCCCTCCCACCCTCTCCCCCACCCACCCTCTCCCCCTCCCACCCTCTGCCCCTCCCCCTCCCACCCTCCCCCTCTCCCCCTCCCACCCTCACCCTCTCCCCTCCCACCCTCACCCTCTCCCACTCCTCCTCCCACTCTCACCCTCTCACACCCCCCCTCCCACCATCACCCTCCCCCCTCCCACCCTCTCCCCCTCCCAACTTCCCCTCCCACCTTCCCCCTCCCACCCTCCCTCTCACCCTCTCCCCCTCCCCCCCCACCCTCTCCCCCTCCCACTCCCACACTCCCCCTCCCACCCTCCCCCCCTCCCACCCCCTCGCACCCTCTCCCCCTCCCACCCTCTCCCTCTCCCACCCCCTCCCCTCTCCCCCTCCCACCCTCTCCCCCTCCCCCTCCCACCCTCTCCCCCCCTCCCACCCTCTCCCCCTCTCCCTCCCACCCTCTCCCCCTCCCCCTCCCACCCTCTCACCCCCACCCTCTCCCCACTCCCCCTCCCACCCTCTCCCCCTCCCACCCTCTCCCCCTCCCAACCTCTCCCCCCCACCTCCCTCTCCCTCCCACCCTCTCCCTCCCCCTCCCCCTCCCACCCTCCCCCTCCCCCCCCCCTTCCACCCTCCCCCTCCCCCCCTTCCACCCTCTCCTTCCCTCCCTCTCACCCTCTCCCCCCCTCCCTCTCCCTCCCCCCTCCTCCCTCCCCCCCTCCCTCCCTCCTCCTCCCCCCCCCCCCCTCCTCCTCCCCCCTCCCCCCCTCCCTCCCCCTCCCTCTCCCCCTCCCTCTCCCCCCTCCCTCAATCCCTCTCCCCCCCTCCCTCCCTCTCCCCCCCTCCCTCCCTCCCTCTCCCCCTCCCTCCCTCTCCCCCCCCATCCCTCCCTCTCCCCCCCCCATCCCTCCCTCTCCCTCCCTCCCTCTCCCTCCATCCCTCTCCCTCCCTCCATCTCTCTCCCTCTCCCTCTCCCCCCCTTCTTCCCCCTCTCTTCCCCTTCTTCCCCCTCTCTCCCTCCCCTCTTCCCCCTCTCCCCCCCCCTCCCTCCCTCTACCCCCCCCCCCTCCCTCTACCCCCCTCCCTCCCTCTACCCCCCCTCCCTCCCTCTACCCCCCCCCTCCCTCCCTCTCCCCCCCCTCCCTCCCTCCCCTCCCTCCCTCCCCCTCCCTCCCTCCCTCCCTCTCCCTCTCCCCCTCCCACTCCCACCCTCTCCCCCTCCCACCCTCTCCCCCTCCCAACCTCTCCCCCTCCCCCTCCCCCTCCCCCCCTCTCCCCCTCCCATCCACTCCCCCCCTCCCTCTCCCCCTCCCTCTCTCCTCCCTCCCTCCCTCCTCCCTCCCTCCCTCCTTCCCTCTCTCTTTTCCCCTCCCTCCTCTCCCCCTCCCCTCCCTCCCCCTCCCCTCCCTCCCTCTCCCCTCCCTCCCTCCCTCCCCCTCCCTCCCCCTCCCTCCCTCCCTCTCCC
>NW_027251903.1:0-34403 GCF_044704955.1 Pristiophorus japonicus
TCTCAGTTTTAAATGGGCAGCACCTTATTCTGAGACTATGACCCCTAGTTTTAGCTTCCCCTTTGAGGGCATACCCTGCATATTAGTATTTTTCACTTTGAAAACAAACATCCACACAGAACAGGAAGCAAGAAAACCACAAACGTGCACAGCAACTACCGTAACTCACTCCACCAGATCCCCCTGTGTCTGTGGTTCCTGCATCAGGCTCAGTACCAGCAGAAGTACCAGAGGATCTGGGGCTATCAACTGGTCCATAGAATTAACACACACAATAACCATTAGAACCAGAAATCCAAACAAAAATGCACTGAATTTCACTTTTTCATCTGTGCCTTAGTTTGCTATCCTATTTGGGTATTTTGAAATGTTCTATTTTCTAAACCACCCTTAGTTCAGTGAGCCATTCTGTAAACCACCCTTAGTGCAGTGAGCCATTCTGTAAACCACCTTTAGTGCAGTGAGCCAGTCAGCAGGATGCAATTAGTTCAACTGGATTCTTCCTCATGCGTGTACTATCTATTTTCACCAACGGCTGTTGCTACAACGTTTATATCTAATGGGTGGTCCATTACAATAGAATTTTATTCCCAACTGCAAATACTCAGTGGTCCCCAATTCCAGATGTTTATTTCACGAGGGGCCATTAAGTAGCTATCCACATTTTAGGGAAAGTACAGCTTTAGGTTTGTTGAGGTTGCCTCCCTTCTTACATATAATTTTTCATCTCTTATTCCACGAGAAAGGTTTTACAAGTATCACAAATACCTAGGAGGTTGGGGATATGCATCCAAGATGTGGATTTTTTTCCTGTAATGAATGTTTTGAATTTACATTTAGTGCATCCCTCATTTTATGATCATCTAGGGAGACATCTAATCCCTAGAGTTTGTAAGCACTGTGTATAATTTGTATTTTAGTCAGATAGCTGACAGTAGGCGCATTAACCTTATTGGGCTTATAGCTTTAGAGTCAACAAGTGTGTTTGCTATTACTGTTTCATACTAATGAGCAGAGCTCAGCCATGCTGCTCAGGTGGGAGCAGACCGCTCGCTAACTCCAGCGAGTATAGATAGGGTTCACTCTTGCTAAGGAGTACGGGTAAAGGCCTCTCCCATTAGTATGAAATTGAATGGATTTAAAGCCCTTACAGAAGAGAACTAGAAAAACGACAAAGACAAGAAAAGCTTACTATTGCAGTGAACCAAAGTCTTAGCATTATCCCTGATACAGTTTCAGTTTTACAGCTCAATCCAGCAGAGCCATTTATAATACAGGTTGAACCTCCCTTATGCGGAACTCTCGGGACTTGGCTTGTTCCAGATGGGGGGTGGTCACATTAAATTGGATGGTACAGGTAATGAGGACGGGGATATCAAGGCTGGCTGGCTGGGAATGCAGCAGACAGATTATGGGGGGGGGCGGGGGGTGAATCGCGGAGTCAGGCCAGCAATTGCGGGAGTTGGCAGCGAGGAAGGACTTCAATTTGTTCATGTCAGAGTTCTGCATATGCGCCACCAGTGGCCGGGAATGGTTCCGGACGCGGGGTGGTTCCGGATAATGGAGTTCCAGATAAGGGAGGTTCAACCTGTACCATAAAGGTCACCATCCTGAAGCAGTATTGCCACCATTATAAATTTGAATGCAACTAAGACTACAGGTAAAGTCATCAAGTTACCCCTGCATATGAAACCCATACAGATTTTTCAAGTATTATTAGAGCCATCTACCAGAATGAAACCTGCATCAGTAGATTCACAAACCAAAGTTAGAATACAAGGAAAAACAAATAGAAAATGCTGGAAATACTCAGGTCAGACAGCATCTGAGAGAAACAGAGTTACCTAAAATGGTTGATGACCCTTCGTCAGAATTTTAGAACGAGATTGCAATGACTTCAGCACAAGATGCGCAACAAGTTTCCTCCTGAACATTTTCATGCTGATGGCAGTATTAAGTTATAGGCAATGATCCGCACTGTTTTTGTTTAAACCAGAGAATTCAGAAAGGAAATCAGCCAGCTTTACCCAAGTACCTAATTCTCACTTTATACAGTCAATTAATTTGCTTCCAACACCTCAAGACAATTCTGTCAAAAAGAAAAATTTAACCCCATTTAGGTCAAGACAGCCACAAAACAGGATACAAAATGGTCACGGTTGACATGTAAATCCATCGCTGACATCCACTTGATATATAAACCAATTTGGAAGGCTCAATTCAACTGATTGCACCCCAACCTTTGTTTTCACACTAGAAGCCAAACCAGGTGAATACCCAGTCAGCATAAACAAGGAGGCAGAGCTCACTAGCAAATCCCACACATTTAAAACAAATTGAATATATGCTCACCCTTCCACATGTTGTCCAAAAAATTTCAGCCACTGTGTAGCTCAACTGACTTGGTTTCTCCAGTCAGTTGAGCTACACAGACCAGGAAAGTCTTTGTAAAATTAAATGACCTCACACCAAGGCAGCAATACGGGCACGACAATTTATCTCCGCGCTGCCTGGGGTTCAAAGGTGGAGAAATTGGAGCCACATTCCCGACTCAAACACCACCCAGCACATAACATAAAAGCTGAGTAGACCATGCAGTCCTTCGAGTCTGCTCCACAATTCAATAAAATCATGGTTGATCTTTTACATCAACTCCACTTTCCCGCCCGATCCCCATATCCCTTGATGGCATTGTGTCCAAAAATCTGTCTCAGTCTTGAATATACTCAATGACTGAGCTTTCACAGCCCTCTGAAGTAGAGAATTCCAAGGACTTACAACCCTCAGTGAAAAAATGTCTCCTCATTGCCGTCCTTATCCTGAGAATAATGGCTCTGAATTTGGGCAACCTACTAGCGGCTACTGACATGAAAACTCGGCGGTCTCCGTTTTTTCGGCGCTCTCTCTCCCTCCCCTCCCTCCCCCCCCCCCCCCCCGAGCGAGTTTGGTGAGGCCCTCACACCAGCGGTTTGAAAAGACCGCCGGGGAGCATCCGCTGGCGTATGCCGGTGTGCAACGCCGAAAAGTCCTTCCACCAGAGATTCATCCGAGCAGTCCTCCACTCCAGCAGATGAAAAGATTGCCGCGTGGAAGCGGGTCTTACCTGAACGGTAGGTATGAAGACCTACAAGAAAAGGTTAGCGAGATGGTTTGCTTTATTTCTTTTGCAGCGATCTTGTTTGATAGGGTCCTCTGACGGTTTTGTTATAGTTTTTTTTTATTTGTTGAGGATTTATTTTGCCGTTCCCCCCTTCCTGGGCCCAACTCTAGCCTCGGCATGACTTTGCCGAGAATCGCATTTACCGCCCAGAATCCGACCGACCGCCCGCTGCCACACAGAATCAGCATGCTACGCACATTTTGTCCACCGGGCATTTTTTCCCCAAACTTCTGCCCAAAGTACCGTCAGGATCTTAGCAGTCTTTGACAGTAAATGGACGGAACTTAGGTTTGACCAAACTCTGGCCCGATGAACCCCTAGTTCTAGACTCTCCAGCCAGGGGAATCAACACCTCAGGCTCTACACTGTCAAGCCCTCAGAATGTTATACGTTTCAATGAGATCACCTCTCATTCCTCTAATCTCGAGAATATAGGTCTGTTCTACTCAATCTCTCCTCATAGGACAACCTTCTCATCCCAGGAATCAATCTAGTGAACCTTTGTTGCATCCCCCAAGGGAAGTATATCCTTCCTTTAGTAAAGAGATCAAAGCTATACACAGTACTCCAGGTGTGGTCTCACCAAAACCCTATATAATTGCAGCAAGACTTCCTTACTCTTGCACTCCAACCCCTATGCAATAAAGGCCAACATACCATTTTGCCTTGCTAATTGTTTGCTGTACCTGCATGTTAACTTTCAATGATTTGCCAAATCCCTCTGCATGCCAACATTTACTAGTCTCTCACCTTCTAAAAAACATTGCTTTTCTACCTACCAAAGTGGATCATTTCCCAGCAGGTGGAAATGAGCACGTGCACTGCGGTGTTCCCGAGATCAGGCTCAGCTGTGTATTCGCCCCACCCCCAAACTCCTCGGCGGTCGAATATCTGCTGATAATTACATGTGAATAACAACCTTTTAGGCAAGGTGCCAGGGGAAGACTGAAGCTCGTGAAACTGCATCCCTATAACAATTAGACAGTATGGGGGAATAAAAACTAAAAATGTGAAAATGTATTTAACTGCAGGCAGCTGTAAACAGCACCTGCTATGAAAGAAAAGCACGAGACAGGAAGCACTGGAGTTAAATGCAGTCATTGAGAAAACTACAAACAGTAGGTACTCCATTCTTCCTCATTGTTAACCTCCTCTTACAACTGGGATTACAACAAAGTAGCACAGAAAGAGGTGAAATCGGAGTACTTAAACTCTCAGACCAGCTTGGAGTATAACAGACAACATGAGCCATCAGTTCAAGGCGATAATAGCACTTGGTAAAACAGTGACTTGCAACAGTTATATATAAAGCCCTCTTAACGTTGGTCCACAATATTGTCACAGCTCAAAAAATGGGCTCACTATCTCTGGTGGCTCCTGGTTAGTCAAGCATTAAGTGCAGCGATGATATTCAAAAACAAATCTACACGGAGAACTAAAGCAGTGTACGTGGTGATTCTTCCATTGAAAGGAACTAATGCAAAATAGTTGTTGGGGTAAAAAGACTTCAAGGTGGACTCCCTGATATAAAGAATGGACACCCGACCGTATAACGACCACGGAATCACTCAGACGAAACCTCGGTTCAACCGGTTTTTATTCAAGCATGCAGGAGAAGAGTTCCGATGAACCCTTCTAAGAACAGAGGTTTCTACATCGACGGTTATACATTTTCTGAGGTGTGCAACCCTCCTACAAAACCACCGTATTGGCCTACTGCTCATCAGCAAAGTTACATTGATTCGTTGACCCTTATCAGACTGGCTGAGTGGTTCCCCCAACCTTTCCATCTTCCATGGAATGCGTTTGTTCAGTAGTGTCAACTTTGCCTCAGTTCCGCATGACGTGTTGATTAACCTTGTTTCCCAGGGTGGTGCCTCCTTATCCCTCTCCCAAGAACTCTAGTTAAGACTACCGGTCAATACTATAATTCATGTTCCCAAACAGCTTACTCTACTGTCCTTGGCAAGTGTTGTTCTGTACTGAATCTTTTATCAGTCTGTGCTAGCATTCAATGCATTTACCAGCAAGCTTTGCTTTTTAGCTGTTCTCCATTTTAAAACCCATTTGTAAGTGAGTTTTATAAGCGAGCTTTACATGCATATAAGCGAATGTCTACTCCACTTTGGTGATAGTATTTTATCCCCATACAATACCACATCCCCCGTGGCTATATACCCAAGATAGACCATTTCCTAATCTATTCCTCATGGGTGAGCCTCCAGGGTTGTCCTTTCGCTTGGGTAGCGCTACTTCCCGAATCGCAGGACCCATCTGTCAGCTTTCCCAACAAGTTTATACAAAATAAGTCCTTTCGGCAGGACTGCCTAATTTCCCAGTATTTTAACTATAGATCGTCCTATGGCCTGCCTCTTACGTCGGTTACACTTTTTACAGGCTAACAATAGCAAGATGACCAATATGATCCCTTGCACTATAACCAGTACATGTGACACTATCCATATCCACGGATGCACTTGCACTGAGTCCAGCATTTCCTCAGTCTTCCATCAGGACGATATACTTCAGTCTTTGCCTCCGAATATCCTGCTCCAGTCAAGTTTGTTAGTCATTTAGTTAGGGTATCGGTTCTCCTTGCGGCCCGATGGCCTGCTCATACCCTTCTCGGATAATGTCTATCATTGATGGTTTCTTCCTTTAGTTCAGGGTTTATAACGTACCCATTTAAATATGTCTCATCAAGCGGGGTAAAGCAGAAGTCAGTATTCATGATGGCGCATGAGATAGCTCCTCTCTTATTTGTGACCGTCATTTCAGTCGCCGTGGTGTTCACGCACTGTGTTTACTTCCTCAGACCCGATTGTACATGCTCCGACCTGGGCTTCCCCGGCCGGTGTACCTGTCTCCGCTACCCGCTTGGCTGCCTCGTCTGCCCATAATCGCACACTCTTGGAGTAGGAAGGAGGGAGGCTTCCACTAATTTAATATCCTCATGTTTTATTGGCCCTCCTCCTGAGGTCATGTATCCCCGTCTACTCCAGGCTATCATATAATCATGCACTAATCCAAAAACATACCGACTGCCTGTACTCTTGATGTTTACTCTTTTTCCTTTAGCCATCCTTAGAGCCTCGGTGAGAATGACCAATTCAGCCATTGAACCGATAGGCACCCTTCTAGCCATCCTTCCATTCTAACCTGTCCGCTGCTATCTACCACTGTCCATCCCGTCCGTGGTGTCCTGTTGATATAGCGCCGGGACCCAGCTATGTATAAATCCATGTCTGCTTCCTTAAGCGGGGTTTCACTAGCCTGACTACTTCCCTCGTCTTCTCCTATGGAGCTACACTGATGCTCCTCTCCCTCTGTAATTGTTGCCGTCCCATTGGGGGGGGCAAGAGCATTGCTTCCCATGTAGCCTTTCGTGCGTCGGATACCGTCATTAGCCTTCCTGTGTTAAACAATTCTACTAAAATATGCTGGGTATGTAATTGAGTCACCACCGCGTGATGATGATCTTTACTGTGGATCTTTACTGTGGTGAGTATAGATGTGGAAGGGCCTATTCTGGTCAGATAATCCCAGGGCTGGAGCACTTATCAGAGCTTATTTTAACTTTACAAACATTGTTTCGTGATCAGGGCCCTAGTCCACTGGCTCTTGGGAGGGTTTTTCCCCCCCCTCCCCCTGACCAGGTCTCTGTGTAGGTTGGGCCATCTCGGCATATTCAGGGATAAAACTTCGGTAGTAGTTGACTGACTAGTCCTTGTACCTGCCTGACCCCTTTCACGGTCCATGGCTTTGGTATTGATCCAATAGCCTCCTTATCAGGTGAATTTATAATGGGGAACAAAGAAATGGACCAATTGAACAAATACTTTGGTTCTGTCTTCACTAAGGAAGACACAAATAACCTTCCTGAAATACTAGGGGACGGCGGGTCAAGCGAAAAGGAGGAACTAAAGGAAATCCTTATTAGTCAGGAAATTGTGTTAGGGAAATTGATGGGATTGAAAGCCGATAAATCTCCAGGGCCGGATAGTCTGCATCCCAGAGTACTTAAGGAAATGGCCCTAGAAATAGTGGATGCATTGGTGGTAATTCGCTAGTGTGAAAAATGTTGGAATCAATTATTAAAGATGTAACAGCAGCACATTTGGAAAGCAGTGACAGTATCGGTCCAAGTCAGCATGGATTTATGAAAGGGAAATCATGCTTGACAAATCTTCTAGAATTTTTTGAGGATGTAACCAGCAGAGTGGACAAGGGAGAACCAGTGGATGTGATGTATTTGGACTTTCAAAAGACTTTTGACAAGGTCCCACACAAGAGATTTGTGTGCAAAATTAAAGAACATGGTATTGGGAGTAATGTATTGACATGGATATAGAGCTGGTTGGCAGACGGAAGCAAAGAGTAGGAAGAAACGGGTCCTTTTCAGAATGGCAGGCAGTGACTAGTGGGGTACCGCAAGGTTCAATGCTGGGACCCCAACTATTTACAATATACATTAATGATTTAGACAAAGGAATTGAATGTAATATCTCCAAGTTTGCAGATGACACTAAACTGGGTAGCAGTGTGAGCTGTGAGGAGGATGCGAAGAGGCTGCAGGGTGACTTGGACAGGTTAGGTGAGTGGGCAAATGCATGGCAGATGCAGTATAATGTAGATAAATGTGAGGTTATCCACTTTGGTGGCAAAAACAGGAAGGCCGATTATCTGAATGGTGACAGATTAGGAAAAGAGGAGGTGCAACGAGACCTGGGTATCATGATACATCAGGAATTGAAAGTTGGCATGCAGGTACAGCAGGCAGTGAAGGCGGCAAATGGCACGGTGGCCTTCATAGCGAGAGGATGAGAGTATAGGAGCAGGGAGGTCTTACTGCAGTTGTACAGGGTCTTGGTGAGGCCTCATCTGGAATAGTGTGTTCAGTTTTGGTCTCCTAATCTGAGGAAGGACGTTCTTGCTATAGAGGGAGTGCAGCGAAGGTTCACCAGACTGATTCCCAGGATGGCAGGACTGACATAGGAAGAAAGACTGGTTCGCTAGGCTTATATTCACTGGAATTTAGAAGAATGAGAGGGGATCTCATGGAAACATAAAATTCTGACAGGGTTGGACAGGTTAGATGCAGGAAGAATGTTCCCGATGTTGGGGAAGTCCAGAACCAGGGGTCACAGCCTAAGGGATAAGTGGTAAGCCATTTAGGACCGAGATGAGGAGAAACTTCTTCACTCAGAATAGTGAACCTGTGAAATTGTCTACCACAGAAAGTTGTTGAGGCCAGTTCGTTAGATATATTCAAAAGGGAGTTAGATGTGGCCCTTACAGCTAAAGGGATCAAGGGGTATGGAGAGAAAGCAGGAATGGGGTACTGAAGTTGCATGATCAGCCATGATCATAGTGAATGGTGGTGCAGGCTCGAAGGGCCTACTCCTGCATCTATTTTCTATGTTTCTGACCATGGGCATTTGTCTTTTCCCTTGTGTTATGATGTAACCTAGCTAGATATGTTACTTCACTCTTTCCATATTCTTTATAACCGTAACAATTTATTTATTTTCCTTCTGGCATGTGAGGAAACATTCACTTCCAATTAAGAAACCCAAATTTATAATGTCCAGTATTTTTTTTTTTATTTTATGCAGCGATGCTAAAGTTGTTTGATGAACTAAATAAAACAGGTGTCAATGGAAAGGGTTAACTCCTTTACAGGTTTGTAAGAAGGTATGATGTCATTACGTGACTTCGCGTAATTCTTTTTTTTTTTAAAAACCTTTCCCAATATGAGACACAAGTGCTCGCAATTCATCTCAATTTTAAAAAGGTTTTCAAACCCAACATTTAAATCTCCTTTACTGAAGCAGAAACTTTCCCGTAATTTAAAATAGCGTTTTCCAAACAACCAAACGGCAACTTTTATTTTTCGTAGCAAAAAATCAACAACATAGTGTCTTTTCTCTCTTTTCCAATGTGGTGAAAGTTTCATATTCACACTTAAACCAATATCTTTTTCATTTTCTCCTTTCTTCAGATGTCTTTCCAATGAACTGTAAAAATACTGAATTCGTTTTTGTATCTAAAACATTTTACACAGAAGGCTTGCAGCTCCGAGAAATTGTTAATTTAAACTCCATAAGATAATCGCCATTTTTTGTACTCCAATGAAAACGTTCAATTTATTTTTCTTATAGCAACTGTAACTTCAAGGTTGAAATTTTATCTTTTGTTAAACAAACCCATCCTTTCTGCATTTCATGTCTGAAAAGTGGAGGAGTTAAAACAGACATACAATCATTTCTCTTTTAAAAGACCGGCTTTCAGACAAATGAAAAATTCATTAACTCCCATCTCAAATATTCCAGTCAAGAAAACTTCCACACAAACACTTTCATTTAAAGACAGACATTCATGCCAACTTTTCATTCAACACAGCTTATCTTTCCCTTCCTCGGCACAAAAGCTGAAGCTTCTGTGTCGTTTTTATTTTTCAGCAACTTATCCTTGCATGCCATTTCTCGTCTAGGTACATCTACCCATCTACCAGATTCTGTGTACTGTTTTAAAAGCCCTTGGACTCCTCCAATGTCCGGCCGGACTAACAATACTGACTGCCGCCCTAATCTGGTTCCTCGGCAACTTAAGGGTCGGTTTTAATTTGTAAGTTTTTTTTCATTATTTTCATATTCTTTCCTGCTAGCATTTATACCAGAGACCCTTCCGGTCCATATATCAGAGACTCCCCTGGTCTTCATTCCATCCCACTGGCCAGTTTTTCCTAAAGATCCTGGGTCAGCACCCACTGTCCCTTTAGGTTGTATTCCTTCTTGTTTGCGCCCCGCACGATCAATACAGGCTTCTTGTTTTATCAAGTCACCCATCATGCTTCAGGATATACAGCTATCCTACCTCGGTCTTCACCCTTCTGTCCGATATAATTTAGTTCTTTGTACAGATTACCTCCTTCCCAGTCAATGCTACAGCTCTGCAGGTGGTACAAAAAAGAATATTCACTGCAATAGCTGCCACATCGTCCGGGTCGGAGTGTCTGTACCTTGCTCGCAGTGCCAAATGTTGGGGTAAAAAGACTTCTCTTCAAGATGGACTCCTTGATATAAGGAATCGACACCCGCCCGCCCGTATAGAGACCACGGAATCACTCAGATGAAACCTCGGTTCAACCGGTTTTTATTCAAGCATGCAGTGGAAGAGTTCCGATGAACCCTTTTAAGAAAAGAGGTTTCTACATCGACAGTTATACATTTTCTGAGGTGTGCGACCCTCCTACAAACCATCGATTGACCCACTGCTTATCAGCGAAGTTACATTGATTCGTTGACCCTTATCAGACTGACTCTGAGTGGTTCCCCCAACCTTTCCATCTTCCATGGAATGCATTTGCTCAGTGGGGTCAACTGTGTCTCAGTTCCTCATGACATATTGATTAACCTTGTTTCCTAGGGCGGTGCCTCCTTATCGCTCTCCCAAGAACTCTAGTCAAGACTACCAGTCAATACTATAATCCATGTTCCCAAACAGCTTACTCTACTGTCCTTGGCAAGTGTTGTTCTGTACTGAATCTTCTATCAGTCTGTGCTAGGGTTCAACGCATTTACCAGCAAGCTTTGCTTTTTAGCTGTTCTCCATTTTAAAACCCATTTGTAAGTGAGTTTTAGAAGCGAGCTTTACATGCATAGAAGCGAATGTCTTCCACTTTGGTGACAGTATGTTATCCCCTTATAATACTATACCCCCTTACAGTAGTTGATAAAACTGATGATGTCTCAAAATAAATAAAACTCAGATACATAATCAGACATCATCTGATCATGTACCAACAAGAGAAGGTGGGCCGGCCAAAGTGTGAAGTTCACTAATCCTACATGCGAGAAACTTGAGCTCACAAGAAAGCACCAGTTACAGACAATCTAAAATTACTTCGCTCAGAAATGAATTCAAATTCTACGCAGAAGTGGAGTTTATTTTTCATGAACTTTTAAAGACCACAGGCTACTCTCCGGTAAAATCTCCCAGAGGTTACATGACAACCCCCTTCGGCTTAAGCAAACTAGGTGACAAGCCACGATTAGCAGCAACGAGTCCTTTTGCTGAACTTTGTACAAGCCCAGCCGCGTTGGAAATTGTTCAATGTTGATAAACAAAGACAGGTGTCAGGGGTGTTAGCAACTGGAGAAAATCCAACACACTCACAAATATCTTGAAGCAGGATATTGACATCAACTGAAGATCTGGCTATGATAAGGCTTCAGTAGTAACGCGAATTAATGTTAAAAACACACACTAGCTAATGCATCTAAATTAAATAGAAATAAACTTTGTTACAAATTGTTTTCCAAGAATTCTAAAAAGCAACTACACCTATTTACTGAAGTGTCAAACAGGAACTTTTCTACGAGCAACAGCAGCATAGAACTGCTGCACATAATGGAGGAAGAGACCCAAGAACACAGCCCACATCTGTCCTTAGTATAGACAGATGGGGAGAAACAACTTGTATTTATATAGCGCCTTTAACGTAGTGAAACGTCCCAAGGCGCTTCACAGGAGTATTATGCGATAAAAATTTGACACCGAACCGCATAAGTAGAAATTAGCGCAGGTGACCAAAAGCTTGGTCAAAAGCTTGGTTAAGCTGCGCCTTCAAGGAGGAGAGAGGTAGAAAGGCAGAGAGGTTTAGGCAGGGAGTTCCAGAGTTTGGGGCATGGTAACAAAGTCATGGATGAGGGTTTCAGCAGCAGATGAGCTGAGGCAAAAGCAGAAACGGGCGATGTTACGGAGGTGGAAATAGGCGGTATTAGTTATGCTGCGGATAAGCAATCAAAAGCTCATTTCAGGGTCAAATATGACACCAAGATTGCAAACAGTCAGGTTCAGCCTCAGACAAAAGTTGGAGAGGGATGGAGTCAGTGACTAGGGAACAGAGTTTGTGGTGAGGATTGAAAACAATGGCTTCAGTCTTCTCAATATTTAATTGGAGAAGGTTTCTGCTCATCCAGAACTGGATGTCAGACATGTAGTCTAACAATTTAGAGGCCGTGGAGGAGTCGAGAGAAGTGGTAGTGAGGTAGAGCTGGGTGTCATCAGCGTACACGTGGAAACTGACGCTGTGTTTTCAGGTGATGTCGCCAAGAGGAAACATGTAGATGAGAAATAGGAGGAGGCCAAGGATAGATCCTTGGGGGCACCAGAGGTAACAATGCGGGGCAGGAAGAGAAGTTGTTGCAAGTGATTCTCTGGCTACGATTAGATAGATAAGAATGGAAACAGGCAAGTGCTGTCCCACCCAGCTAGACGGTGGTGGAGAGGCGTTGGAGAAGGATAGAGTGGTCAACTGTGTCAAAGGCTGCAGACAAATCAAGAAGGATGAGGAGGGATAGTTTGCCTACATCAGTCACAAAGGATGTCATTTGCAATTTTGATGAGAGCTGTTCCAGTACTGTGGCAGACACAAAAACTGGACTGGAGGGATTTAAACATGGAATTGTGGGAAAGATGGGCACAGATTTGGGAGGAAACAAAACGTTCAAGGACTTTGGAAAGGAAAGGGAGGTTGGAGATGGGGCAGTAGTTTGCAAGGATGGAGGGATCAAGGGTTGTTTTTGAGAGAGGGGTGATGATGGCAGATTTGAAGGAGAGGGGGACAGTACCCGAGGAGAGAAAACTGTTAACAATGTCATCTAACGGGAGCCAGAAAAGGAAGTTGGGTAGTCATATTGATGGGAATAGGGTCGAGGGAGCAGGAAATGGACAGGATGAGCTCGGAACAGTCATATGGGGAGATCGGAGAGAAACTGGAGAAAGATGAGGTCAGGGATAGGGCCTGTGTAACAGTGTATACAAGTGAAGCAAAGCTGCGAACATGACATTGAGCTGCATTATAGAACAGCAATTTGTTGAATCATGGAATGATATAGCACAGAAAAAGAGAACTTTCGGCCCAGCCTGCCTGTGCCAGCTATTGAGCTACCCAATTAATCCCGTTTCCCATAGCCTTGCAAATATTTCCCCTTCAAGCATGTATCCAATTCCCTGTTGAAAGTTATTATTGAATCTGCTTCCACCATCCCTTCAGGCAGCGCTTTCCAGATCATAACTCGCTGAGTGAAGAATTTCTCCTCATCTTGCCTCTGGTTCTTTTGCCAATTACCGTAAAACTGTGTCCCCTGTTTGCCAACGTTAGAGCAAATAAGGAGAAACTGTACAATCAAAACCCCTCTTAATATTAAATCTCCCTTAACCGTTTCTGCCCAGAGAACAATCCCCATTTCTCTAGTTTCTCCACGTAATTGAAGCCCCTCATCCCTAGTGCAATTTTAGTAAATCTCCTCTGCACCCTCTCCAAGGCCTTGCCACCCTTCCTAAAAAATGTGATGCCCAGAATTGGTCACAATACTCCAGTTGAGACCTAACCAGCCTTTTATAAGGTCAATCATAACTTTCTTGCTTTTGCACTCTATGCCTCCATTTTCAAAGCCAAATATCCCAAATATCAATTTGCCCTGCCACCTTCAAAGACTTGTGTATGTACACCCCAACCAGGTCTCTCTGTTCTGCACCCCATGTAGGGGGGGCACATCCATCACAGAAACCTACACACCAGTAAGTTGCTTGAGCTTACCTAATAGAGGACAATCTCAGATCAATCAGAATGCAAACCCACCAATGCAATAGATTAAAAAACATGTCAATAAGCTTTAATTGTGTGCCGAAATAGTTTCACTTTACTACATCTACTACCTATACGACCGCAGCCAGCACCTGTAAGACCTATAATCAACAGTACCAAGTGAGAGTTCAAAATTCTCATTCCAGATAAAACTGACATTTGGGAGGTCAAAATCCACAATATAATTGTTCTGCCTGGTGCTTTTCATTGTCCAATGCACCTGATGCTACTAAAATCCTGGTAGCATTGAAATGGCTTTACATTTAATTCCCAACCACAGCCTTCCTCTATACACAAAAACATTCAATGACCAATATTTAATTTTCATGTGCAGTTTCTTTCACCCCCCACCCTTCCAGACATTTTTTTTTGCACCATCTCATATATATGTAGTCTGAAGGGTTAAGAAAAGGCACATGGAAAGGTTCAGCTTCAATACGATACACCCATCTGTAAATTCTGTTGAACTAACGTTATGATGGCAAGTTAGTGCCTGCATAAACCAACGGATAGGCTCATCATATAACCATTTATTCCCCCCCACCTGGCCAACAGTGCTGCTAGTATACCGGAAAAAGTAATTTTTAAAAAATCGGAAAATTGCACCCATCCATGCAATAAAGAAACACACTAATGAATCCATCCAATGGGCCCCTCAACTATGAGGAATGCAGTTACTATAAGAAGTGGGAAGCAAATTGAAGCCCGTGCAGATCCATTCTTTTACCACAGCTGAAGATGGTACAAGGTAGCAGCAGGGAACAAAAATATGCCGCACTCCATTATGGTCTGCGAAGGATTACAACCCTTCTTGCACTTGCTTAAAATTTCTTACATCACCAACTTTTCCCAACTCTGACGAAAGATCATCGACCTGAAATGTTAACTCTGTTTCTCTCTCCACAAATGCTGCCTGACCCGCTGAGTATTTCCAGCATTCTGTTTTTATTTCAGATTTCCAGCATCCACAGTATTTTGCTTTTGTACAAACTAAGGAAATGGGTCCTCCAAAAAAACAATTATCTTGCTTGTTCCTGGGAATTTGCAATAGTTTTATAAGCCACACGTCAAAGTTTCATAGAAAACAACCAGCCTTAATATATCACAAATAAAAATCAGACATGGCAAATACACTACAATGCTATGAGATGCTCTTAATTCATCATTAGCTCAAATCACTGCCATAACCAACAGACCTAAAACAATTGGGCTTCACCAGGGTGATATAGCTCAAAACTTTTTTCAAATAATTTGAATTTTGGAAAGACAGATCTACAATTATACTGCCCAGTATTTTCCCACCATTCATGTACACACAATGCTGATTTCACTAACTTACCATTATGTTTCACTGAAATTCTAGTGACATGAACATTTGATATCAAATCCATTAGTTAGAAATTAAACAACGTTTGAGATCAAACTCCAGTCTCAACCAGTATTGATATTTCTTATTTATTTCAAACACCCTACAGCAATGTTTTGTTTGAGTTTAAAATACTGCAGAAGATTTTCATTGCCTGATTTACACAGAGATTTAACTCAAGTGTCTGAAGACAATTCAAAGCCATCCAGGATTTATTACCAAATACAAGTGAGTCTACTGCACGAGAATAGAAATCAGGAAAATGGTGATCGAGATTCAATTTCACCATCCTCCGTTCTGTGGCACTACCTCCATGCAGCTAGACATCCAGACCTCCATCTATATTTGGTCCTGCATTAAGGCCTATGGGCGATTCATTCAATTTCCCTGCTAACCTACAGTGACTCCCTTTCCACCCCAATGTTTTAAAATTTTAAATCCGCATCCCCAAGCCCTTCCACAACCTCATCCCACCCTACCTCCTCCAGCCTAATATCCCCTCCAGCACCCTTTGATTCTGGCCTTTTATGCAGCATTCCTTTCAACCCACCACTGTTGACAGAACCTTCAACAACCTCTGGAACTCCCTCTGCCTCTTCAAAAAACCTTCTCAAAGTCGTCCCTCCTAATCTCCCAATCCATGCACCAGAATCTGTTTCCTTATCTTTTTTTTCTCTTCCAATTATTCCCCATGTGTGGGTCAAACAATTAGCCTGGAACTCCCGTGATGGCCTAAGGGGTAAAAGCATCCTTTGGTGCACGAAAGCATTTAGACTGGAAAGCTCCAGGTCTGTGTTGAGCCAATCCCAGCTGGAGCAGCAGATAGATCACTTCTGGACTGGGGAATGAAAACTCAGCCAGGCCTCTGCTATCTGCCTCTAATCCGATGACTTTTTTTTGAAGGAATTGCAAAGTTCCACATAATAGGCTTCTACAGATTCGAGCAGTGGGGATTCAAGATAACACCATGGGAATGGATAAAAAGTTGGCTGAAGCAGCAGGTACTTGTTAGCTGAGTTATGTGGTGGAGAGAGAGAGAGAGAGAGAGAGAGAGAGAGAGAGAGAGAGAGAGAGAGAGAGAGAGAGAGAAAAAAAAGAGAGAAAAGAGAGCTGAGTGGAGATCTCCAAGGATTGGTAGTGGGACCTTAACTGTTAACAATCAACATTACTGACTTTAATTCAGAGACGCTCTTTGCAAATTGATCAAATTCACAGACACCACTAAACAAGAATGACATTTGAAACTGAGGTGGCGCACAGGAACTACAAAATGAGTTTGACAAAATATACAAGTGGCAGAAGAATGACAGCTAAATATGGACAAGTGTAAAGTACTGCACATAGGAAGACAATATAAACACTCCATCAACAGTATCAAAATAGCCTCGGATGAAGTTGAGAAAACCCGAGCAGAACATGTCAAGTTGCAGCAGGCTAACAATCAAAGCAAACAGATAAATCAATTATATGGTTAAAACAGTAGAATTATGCTTCATCAGCACAGTGCTCCAGTCAAACCAAGGCTCGATTACTGTGCCCCACTTCCAGTCATCAAGATAGTCGATAGGAATTCAAATTCTGGGGGCAGTGCAAAAGAGCCACAATGTCAGATCCTTAATGTCAGATGACTGAGCGGTGAGGAAAAACAGAGCAAGCTTAGTCTTTTCGGCCTTGAAAGGAGGTGATAAGAGGCGAGAGAATACAAGATTAAAGGAACATTGGGAACGCTGCTTGAAACTAAAGCCCGACTGTAGACAAGGCGACAGTAAAAAAAAAATTTAGGATTGCTGTTGGGAAGTTTCAAACTGATCAATCGTGGAAAGGGACTTCTGGGTAGGTTGGGGAAGAGAAACACTGGAAATCATTTAATCTTTGGATAATGTGTTTGGGTGAGGGGGGGAAATGGACAACGATATTGTTGTTCTTGATGAATAAGCTATGATAAGTTAAATGGTCTCCTTCCTATGCATCTATTTAGCAATTACTGCCAGTAAGCGAGTGTGTAAAGAATTCAGGTTAGGATACAATCAAAAAAAAGAATCAGACTTGACTATGATATCCACATGAAATTCCATTTTCTCGGGTCATGCCTGAAGAATGACCTCTTGGAACAAATACTGGAGGCTGCCAGCTGAGTCGGTCTGCATCCCAGCAAAAGTCAGTGCCTCTGTGGCAGGGGGAGAGAGAGGAACAACTGGCCAGATATATGCCTAGATGGATGGCATGGCAGCCAGGCCCAACATTGCGCTCTGCTCAGATCCACACACCTGCACTTCCAGTAGAGGCTAAACAGAGATCAGGGACAGGAATCCTGGCCAATTGCCCCACTGACAGAGATCAGTTTGTACAGCACAAACTAGGAAATCGAACATCGCACCTTCCTGTAATCCGTGCTTCAGCTGCTCACTGGATAAACTTGCTGTGTCATGAGGAATCGGTGCAGGATTTTAATGTGAATTATTTTATCTGTCTTGTAACTAAACAAACCTTTTCGCATAACTATCAATTAACTTCCGACAATTAAATGACAAATACCGTATGTTGCCACAAGAGACCCAATACACATGTGCTCAGTGAACCATTTCCCAGTAAAAACTCCCTCTATTGGGAAAGGAAAAACATTTCCTAGGAGAGTTCTTTCTACTTAAGGCAGTCCCAACGAGTGCTACACAAGGATACAAAATGAGAAATGTAGTTTTGTTTACATGAGGGACTCCAAAACAGAACTGTGCAAATATTAAACAATTAGACAAGGCTTTGAAGCAGATTTACCTTTGATATGAAGGTAACTTTTCAGGATTGTCCACATTATTCTGACTATATACCTTTTTGCACCATTTACTCACCCATATTACAATTTGTTCCTGTCAGAGTACAAATTTGTAAATTTAATACCATGACCAATGTCTCTCCAATCATCAAAATCATGTCATTTCAAAGCAAAACTAATAGCTCTTGCTTTAGTACCATTGATACCACAGGTCCAAGGCAGCTATCAACAAAGGTAAAACTTCCAGCTTCATTAATGTCTACTACCTTTCTTACCGAGTCAGACATTTTTACTTTTGTGCTGCATTTGCTGTATCCATTAAGAGCCAGCACCACGAGCACAGCACTACAACAACTTGCACTCATATAGCATCTTTAACATAATATAAAGTCCCGATGTGCATCACAGCAACCTATCAAACATTAGACACCAAGCCACAAAGAGATATTTGAGCAGGTGACCAAAAGCTTGGTCAGAGGTAGGTTTTAAGGAGCATCATATAGGAGAGAGGCAGAAAAGTTTAGGGAGGGAATTCCAGAGCTTAGGACCCAGGCAGCTGAAGGCGCCAAAGGTGGAGCAATTTTTTAAAACATCATTCACGGGATGTGGTCATCGCCGACAAGGCCAGTATTTATTGCCAATCCCTAATTAATTAAGATCGAGGGTGCACAAGAGGTCAGAATTGGAGGAGCGCAGAGATCACAGAGGTTTGTAGGGCTGGAGGAGGTTACAGAGATAGGGAGAGGCGAGGCCATGAAGGGATTTGAAAACAAGGATGCTACATTTTTTTTTAAATTGAGGCATTTTTGGACGAGTCATTGTAGGTCAGTGAGCCCAAGAGTGATGGGTGAACAGGACTTGGTGCGAGTTCGGATGTTGGCAGCAGAGTTTTGAATGAAGTTTAGTGATGGTGGAAGGTCGGCCAGGAGAGCATTGGAATAGTCCAGTCTTGAGGTAACAAAGGCACTGACCAGGGTTTCAGCAGCCAATGAGCTGAGGCGGAAATGGAGACCGGCAATATTACGGAGATGGAAGTAGACGTCTTGGTGACGGTGCGGATTATGTGGTCGGAAACTCATCTCGGGGTCAAATACGACATGGAGTCAGTGGTCACTGAGTTTGCTTAGGAGACTGAAGACAATGGCTTCGATCTTCCCAATATTTAGTCGGAGGGAATTTCTGGTCATCCAACACTGGATGTCAGACAAGCATCGTGCATGACAAATCAGAGGCAATGAAGAGGTCGAGAGAGGTGGTGGTGAGGTCGAGCTGGAAGTGGTCAGCGTAAATGTGGAACCTGTCGTGTTTTCGGTGATGTTGCCGATTTTTTTTTTAAAGTACAATATAAAAGCAACTTGTGACAGATATTCTGGTGCACTCACCCAACAACTTACACTCAGCTCAGCCTAGGTATCGATTGTCCAAACACATCCCACCACCATGCATTACACTAATTTAAACATCTAGTACACAATACTCTCCTGCTCAACTACTACTGCTCCAATTCACCAAGAAGCACAACAACCAATGATGTCATATCATGTTCTATTCTGTTACTTAACACAGGATACACAAGCAGAATTTACACAGCGGTTTATAGTGGCTTTTTCTGACCCATATAAACCTAAGATACCCTATGATGTAAATTTCAGGTCTTAAGGAATTGAGCCGTTAACCAAAACTGCCATCTGAACAGGACCGTATGCAGAGTTCATTAAATTTTAACTCCACTACATTAAAATTGTACACTTTCACAAAATCTATTGTACATAGCCATGCTGAGTATGTATATTCCAGAACTGTAACAAATTATTTTTGTTTGATTTTCTTCTAACTGTCCAGGATCAATATTTTCCTACACATCACAGAGCAAACATCACCAAACTCTTCCATTGCTGCTGTCTGGTTTGCTTGTTTGATTGGTAAAAAGGGAAGCATGCATGAATGATCAAACCAGGTAAGCCGTGTGAATTTTATTTTGGAGAGGGGAGAGCTGATGGGACATGAGCGAGTAAGCAGCTCAGTTGAAGCATCAAACTGAATCCGATCCAAGGATTCAGTACAATGTCTTCAAGAATCAGTGTTTTACGAGTGTCACAAATGGTAATTACCCCTCAACATGTTTTCCATTTTAACACGTCCAGTCCATGCGAGATCAGATCCTGTGTCAAGCCCCCCTATTGTGACCTCACTAAATTCTACTCTTGGAACCTCCCCTTTCATGACATCACTGAAGTGGAACTTCAAAACATTACAGCAGGGGAATTCTACACAAAACATCTGCCTCCAGGCTTCTCACAAATGGCTTCAAAACTTAAAACAGGGATAAAAAATTAGCAATTAAGATGCACAGGAGTGTAATGCCTCTTGTATAACATTACATATGCACACATATCCAGTGATGGTGTATTGCTTTGTACTTGATTACAGCAAGACAAGACTAAAAAGCAATACAATGACTACCTTCCCATTCCTACCAAACAACAATTAGAATGAATGAAGAGGGATATGGCTTACACTCAACTATATTCAATATTACATCAACGAGGACAAATTCAAACACCAGTTAGGAACAGGCCAATGTCAGAAAAAGCATAACAATCCACTGAAGGAACAGAAATCAATTATACACGAGACAAGAAAAATAACAGTATAGTAAATAATGTACAGTTCATAAGATTGGACAAATACTAAACAGGATTATCTCTAGCCACCGAAATAAAAATAACATGTAATAAAGATGAAACCAGCATTATGCATTTTCCTTTGACAAATCAGGAACCCGAGATTTATGTTGATATATTTAACAAGGTCTTCCAAAGCTTCCAAGTAAACACATGCGCAAAATACACAACCAGTAACATTAAACACCATTATCCCAGCGCAATATAAACAAAAGCACTATTGCATTCACATGAAGGCCTGAAATTCAATATTTTATTTTAATATAGTGAGTTCACCAGAGACCAACTTTTTTAAAAGTTCAATTATGCAAAACAAAGGGCACGAGACCGGAGAGCTGTGAGGGAGCGGGCTGCTCGGCGGGCAGTGAGAGAATTTCACCCGCAGCACCGTCCTTCACACACCCATCACACCAATGGCCGAGACTGGGGGCCCGGGCCGTGCCCCTCACCGGGGGCCGAGGAGGGGCGCGGGGCCGGGCTGCTGCCCATTGTTCGCCAAGGGTCGGCTGAGGGGCTCGACGCCGGGCCCGGGACACAAGCGCTCGCTGCACGGCCCATCCCTGCTCGCCCGCCCGCCCGCCATGGAGACACCGCCCGGCTTCCAAAGGCGGAGCCTCCGGACCCGAGGGAGGGGGAGGCGGAGGATCGGGCGCCGGGACAGTCCGAGGCCCCGAAGCTCCCCTCCCCCTCCCGGAGGCCGCCCGCTCCCGCAACGCCCGCCGCCGCCTCACCTCGCAGAACCGCTGGCAGTACAGCGCCGAGGAGTCCCGAGACAGGCCGCGCCGCCGCAAGTCGCCGTGCAGGAGCCGCAGGCGCTCGGTGAGGGGCCCCGGGGCCCGGCCACTGTCGCTGTCGCTCCCGCTCCCGCTCCCGCCCGCCGCCATCTTCTCTCTCGGCCGCCGCGCGTAGACACGGCCCACGTGACGTTGCCCGGCCCGCCCCCTGCCGCGTCACAGACACAAGCTCCGCCCTCTGTGCCGTCACAAACCCCGCCCCGATCGCGGCGACGCCCCCTGTGCCGTCACAACCCCCCGGATCCCGCCCCCCTCCCGTGCTTCCTGGTGACGTCACAAGGACACAAACTGCACCCGGCCCGGCCTACGCTGCATCCAGCACCCAGGCCCCGGCCCACCATGCACCCAGCCCGGGCCGCCCAGCCCCCAGCCCGGGCCGCCCAGCACCCAGCCCACCCTGCACCCAGCCCGGGCCTCCCTGCACCCAGCACCCAACCCACCCCTGCACGGTGCACCTACCCCACCCTGCACCCAGCCCGGCCCATCCTGCGCCCAGCACCCAGGCCCCGGCCCACTCTGCACCCAGCCCGACCCACCCTGCACCCGGCCCGGCCCACGCTGCATCCAGCACCCACCCTGCACTGAGCCCAGCCCATCCTGCACCCAGCACCCGGGCCCCAGCCCACCCTGCACCCAGCCCGGCCCACCCCTGCACGGTGCACACAACACCCAGCCCGGCCCACTCTGCACAATGCACCTAGCCCACTCTGAACCCAGCCCGACCCACCCTGCACCCAGCCCGGTCCGCCCTACACCCAGCCCCCGGTCCGCCCTGCATCCAGCACCCAGCCCACCCTGTACCCAGCACACCCCTGGACCCAGCCCACCATGCACGGTGCACCTAGCCCACCCTGCACCCACCCCCAGCTCACCCTGCACTCGGCCCCCAGCCCACCCTGCAACCTGCACCCCCCCCCCCCCCCCACGGCCCATCCTGCACCCAGCACGGCACACCCTGAATATAAGAATATAACATAATAGAATATAAGAGCAGGGATGTTATGCTAGAACTGTATAAAACACTAGTTAGGCCACAGCTAGAGTACTGTGTGCCGTACTGGTCACCACATTACAGGAAAGATGTGATTGCATGAGAGAGGGTAGAGAGGAGATTTACTAGAATATTGCCTGGACTGGAGAATTTTATCTATGAGGAAAGATTGGATAGGCTGAAGTTGTTTTCTTTGAAACAGAGGAGGCTGAGGGGAGATTTAATTAAAGTGTATAAAATTATGAGGGGCTGAGATAGAGTGGATAGGTAGGACCTATTTCCCTGAGCAGAGGGGTCAACAACCAGGGGGCATAGATTTAAAGTTGTTGGTAGAAGGTTTGGAGGTGATTTGAGGGGAAATATTTTCACCCAGAGGGTGGTGGGGGTCTGGAACTCATAGAAACATAGAAAATAGGTGCAGGAGTAGGCCATTCGGCCTTTTGAGCCTGCACCGATTCAATGAGTTCATGGCTGAACATGCAACCTCAGTACCCCATTCCTGCTTTCTCGCCATACCCCTTGATCCCCCAAGTAGTAAGGACTACATCTAACTCCTTTTTGAATATATTTAGTGAATTGGTCTCAACAACTTTCTGTGGTAGAGAATTCCACAGGTTCACCACTCTCTGGGTGAAGAAGTTTCTCCTCATCTCGGTCCTAAATGGCTTACCCCTTTATCCTTCGACTGTGACCCCTGGTTCTGGATTTCCCCAACATTGGGAACATTCTTCCTGCATCTAACCTGTCTAAACCCGTCAGAATTTTAAACGTTTCTATGAGATCCCCTCTCATTCTTCTGAACTCCAGTGAATCCAAGCCCAGTTGATCCAGTCTTTCTTGATATGTCAGTCCCGCCATCCCGGGAATCAGTCTGGTGAACCTTCGCTGCACTCCCTCAATAGCAAGAATGTCCTTCCTCAAGTTAGGAGACCAAAACTATACACAATTCTCCAGGTGTGGCCTTAACAACTCACAGCCTGAAAGGATGGTAGAGGTAGAAACCCTCACCACATTTAAAAGTACTTGGATGTGCACTTGAAGTGCCGTAACCTACAGGGCTACGGATCAAGAGCTGGAGAGTGGAATTAGGCTGGAAAATCTCTTTTTCGACCAACACGGACGGACACGATGGGTCGAAATGGCCTCCTTCTATGCTGTAAATTTCTAGGATTCTACCGGCCCGATTCCCCCTGCACCAGCCCACCTCAGCAATTTCCTGCTCATCAGTCTGTACTAAAATCCTTTGCTTCAACCAACTTGATTCATCTGCTTTCCAAATTGCTGTAAACTTTGCTTTCTAACTGTCATGTATGTAACCTTCATGTAACTGTAACCTTCATGTAACAACACTGCATACTGTATACACCTAAGAAATGTACACCTTGATCACAGGGGGTGAACTTGTGGGAGACACTCCTCACCTGGTCATCCAGGTATATAAAGGGAGGTCCCATGCAGGGTCATCACTTCTTGATCCTGTGAATAAAGGTTCGGGTCACAGAGTGACCTTGTCTGCAGAATGTGCCTTGTGTGAATTTATAGTAGTGTGTTAGGACATTACATTTGGCGACGAGAAACGGGAATCAACACTCACGAAAATGGCCACCAGTAGCACAGAGGAAAGGTACTGTGTTGGTGAGGACTGGGACAATTTCATTGAGAGGCTCCAGCAAAGCTTTGTCACAAAGGACTGGTTTGGAGATGCAACGGCCAACAAGCGAAGGACGCATCTACTGACCAGCTATGGACCTAAGATGTACGCGCTGATGAAAGACCTACTCGCACCCGAGAAGCCGGCGGACAAAACCTTTGAAGAGTTCAGAAAACTGATCGGTGAGCACCTCAAACCGGCGAGCAGTATACACATGGCCTGACTCCGATTCTATACAAACCAACGTCGGGAAGGACAGAGCATACCGGACTTCGTTGCGGACCTTTGGCGCTTGGCCAGCCTCTGTAAGTTCACAGACGCCTGCAGGGGGAAGATGTTAAGGGATTTCTTTATTGAGGGCATTGGTCATGCCGGGATTTTCAGAAAGTTAATTGAGACCAAGGACTTGACCTTGGAAGCGGCGGCGTTGATGGCTCAGACCTTCATGGCGGGGGAGGAGGAAACCAAGATAATATACGCGTGTAAATGTGCTTCCAACATGGCGATGGATCAGGGAGTTAACATTGAAAATGCGACTCAGAACCCCGCAGGCAGGCAAGGGCAAGGGCAATTCGACACCACCCAGGCAGTAACAGACTCTAGGGTGGGTCCTCAACAGAGACAATGGCAGGTTGAACGGACATTTACGCCATCACAGTGGACAATGCGTTCCGGGATGGGACCACTGACACCCACTAACAGAGTGCTCAAGAGTAATCAAAGAGACAATCAGAGAGGAATGCCTGGTAATAGCCCTTTTGTTCACAACAATCTCAGCTCATGCTGGAGGTGCGGGGCAGACATGCTGCAAAAACCTATAGGTTTCAACAATTCATCTGTAGAAATTGTAACTTCAGCGGACATTTAGCCAGAATGTGCAGGAAGCCCGCAGTGAGGCTAATTTACGAGGCAGATGAACCAGAAGAGGGGTCTGCAAGGCAGGTTGATGCTTGGAGCAAAGCAATGGATGCTGAAGTTCAGTGGGTTCATGTGGCAAACGTCCACAGCTCATATACCAAAACGCCATCTATGATGATGAAAGTCCTATTAAATGGCATCCCGCTACGCATGGAGCTAGACACAGGGGCCAGCCAGTCACTTATGAGTGTCCAACAATTTGAGAAACTATGGCCACTCAGAGGTAGCAGACCCAAACTAGAACGCATTGACACGCAATTACGGATGTACACCAAAGCGATCATCCCAGTGCTAGACAGTGCAATATTGGTGGTCACACATAATGGATCAGAGAACCGGCTGCCACTCTGGATTGTCCCGGGAAATGGTCCCGCACTTTTGGGGAAGGTGCTGGCTAGCCGAGATGAACTGGAAATGGGGGGATGTGCACGCCATTTCATCTGTGGAGCGAAGTTCATGCTCACAGGTCCTACAGAAATTTGAGTCACTATTTCAACCCGGTGTTGGGACTTTCAAAGGTACCAAGTAGTGATACGCATCACCCCGGACGCCAGACCAGTGCACCACAAAGCCAGAGCTGTGCCATATGTGATGCGGGAGAAAATTGAAGAGTGAGTTGGCCCGTTGAATTCACGCCCCATCTTCCCTGTCTTAAAAACGGATGGCTCGGTCAGGATCTGTGGCGACTATAAGGCCACTATCAACCGAGTGTCACTACAAGACCAATACCCGCTTCCGAGAGCGGAGGATCTTTTTGCCACGCTGACAGGCGGCAAGCTGTTCACCAAGTTGGATCTCACTTCGGCCTACATGATCCAGGAACTGGCCAAAGAATCCAAGCTACTGACCACCATCACCACGCACAAGGGGCTGTTTGTCTACAACAGGTGTCCGTTTGGCATTCGATCAGTGGCCGCTATCTTTCAAAGCAACAGGGAAAGCCTGCTCAAATCCATCCCCGGAACAATCGTATTTCAGGACGACATCCTTATCATGGGTCGAGACACCGAGGAACACCTCCACAACCTGGAAGAGGTGCTACGCCGACTGGACCGGGTAGGCCTGCAACTAAAGAAGTCCAAGTGTGCGTTTTTGGCCCCAGAGGTCAAGTTTTTGGGCAGCAGGGTTACTGCAGACGGGATCCAGCCTACCGAATCCAAAACGGAGGCGATTCGTCGTGCGCCCAGGCCCGGCAACACATTGGAGTTGCGTTCATTTCTGGGACTCTTGAACTATTTCGGGAACTTTCTGCCAAACTTAAGCACATTGTTGGAGCTGCTACACGTACTCCTGCGTAAGGGTTGCGATTGGTTTTGGGGGAACTGTCAGGAACGGACTTTCAATTGGGCACGGAACCTACTTTGTTCTAATAAGCTATAGACCCTGTACAACCCCTGTAAGAAATTGGTTTTGACATGTGATGCATCATCCTATGGGGTTGGGTGCGTGTTGCAGCAAAGTAATGATGAGGGCCAACTCCAACCTGTGGCTTATGCTTCCAGGTCGCTCTCCCAAGCAGAACGGGGATATGGGATGGTTGAAAAGAAAGCACTCACATGTGTCTATGGGGTGAAAAAGATGCACCAGTACCTTTTTGGCAGAAGGTTCGAGTTAGAAACAGATCACAAGCCATTAACATCCCTGTTGTCAGACACCAAAGCTGTCAATGCCAATACGTCAGCTCTCGTACAGCGATGGGCTCTCACACTGGCTGCGTATGACTACACCACACGGCACCGGCCAGGCACCGAAAATTGCGCTGATGCGCTCAGCAGGTTTCCACTGGCCACCACTGAGGGGGCAGTGGAGAAAAGCGCTGAGATGGTCATGGCTGTTGATGCCTTTGACAGCGCAGGCTCCCCCATCACAGCCCGCCAGATCAAAATCTGGACCAACAGAGATCCCCTCCTATCCTTGATTAAGAAATGTGTCCTGACTGGGGATTGGGCAGACCGTTTCACAGGCGGATGGATGAGCTCTCTATCCAAGCCGACTGCCTACTATGGGGTATGGGGCTGCCGGGTAGTCATACCCCAGAGGGGCAGGGAGGCATTCATCAGGGAACTGCACAGCGAGCATCCAGACATCGTGCTGATGAAGGCCATTGCTCGGTCACATGTTTGGTGCCGGGAATTGATTCAGACCTGGAACACTGTGTTCACAGGTGCACGACATGTGCCCAGCTGGATAATGACCCCAGGGAGGCCCCGCTCAGCCCGTGGCCCTGGCCCACCAGGCCATGGTCACGTATTCATGTAGACTACGCAGGCCCGTTCATGGGAAAAATGTTTCTCATTGTGGTAGATGCGTACTCGAAATGGATCGAGTGCATCATTTTGAATTCGTGCATGACATCCACCACTGTGGAGAGTCAACGTGCGGTCTTTGCAACCCACGGCTTGCCGGACATCCTTGTTAGCATAATGGCCCATGTTTCAAGAGCTACGAATTCCGAGAGTTCATGTCAGGCAATGGCATCAACCATGTCAGGACAGCACCATTCAAGCCGGCCTCCAATGGCCAGGCGGAACGTGCGGTCCAAATCATTAAACAAGGCATGCTCCGGATTCAAGGACCCTCTTTTCAATGCCGCCTTTCACGCCTCCTGCTGGCCTGTATAAGTATATACAGTATTGCAATGGTGTTACATAGAGGTTATGTACATGACAGTAACCATTTAGAAGACATTGCAAAATATAAAGATTAAACAATGGCAAATGTTAAAGTCAAGTATTTCATCTGATACAAATGTAGCATGCTGTATTTGCTAAATAAACATCTTCTTGAATATAGTAACTACATTGTGCTTTTAGGGAAGTTAACGGGTAAAAGTTGAAGGGTTTGTGCTTTAAGGTGTTTTGATGTGTTATACAAAAAAATCTGGCTTCTTTCATTGCTCCTTAGTTTTATTGGGAGGTTTACATTCTCAGGAAGGAGGAAAGAATTTGTATTTATGTAGTACTTATCATGTCCTTGGGGAGGCCCAAAGCACTTCACAACCAATGAATTACTTTTAACTTGCAGTCACTGTTGGTGACTGCAAGCGCTCTACTCTGAGCTGCTTCACTGCAGGCAAGTCCCCGGAGGGCAGAGAAAATGCTTCAAGGATACGCTCAAAACCTCCTTGAAAAAATGTGACATTTCCACCAACTCTTGGGAATCCCCGGCCCAAGACCGCTCAAAGTGGAGGAGAAGCATCCGAGAAGGCGCTGAACACCTCGAGTCTCTACAGAAGAAGACCAAGCCCCCCACCCACCCGTCCCTCCAACCACCGTCTTCCCCACCTGTGACAGAGACTGTAGGTCCTGCATTGGTCTCATCAGTCACCTGGGAACTCATATTAGTGTGGAAGCAAGTCATCCTCGACTCCAGGGGACTGCCTAAGAAGAGAAGTGGGCAAAATCAATTGGCAGTTGGTACACAGCACAGTGCCAGATACATTAACTGAAATAAAGAATCAATTAATCTGTTTTGGTGGCATTGGTTGAGGCAGAAATGTTCATTAAGACACCAGGAGAATTGTCAGCTCTTCCTCAAATAGTCAAGGGATCCTTTACATCTATCTGAACAGTAATTTTCCAAAGATGTACTAGAGTGAAGATCGGGGCAGGACTTACGGACCTGTTCTGCGATGGGTCATAACGTTTTATGGGCGTTGTTGTCATCGATGCATGCTGGGAACTAGAGTCCACTCCTTTGACTCCAGCTGACAGTGATGGATCTAGGAATCTCCTTGAACTGAAGCTACAAGCTTCTCCATAAACCACAATGCAACTGGAAACCAGTGTTACATGAGAACATCAAACCATAAGAAATAGGAGCAGGAGTAGGCCACCTGGCCCTTTGAGCCTAGTCCGCCATTTAATAAAATCATGGCTGATCTGATCATGGACTCAGCTCCACTTCCCTGCCCGCTCCACATAAACCTTTATTCCCTTATCGCTCAAAAATCTGTCTATCTCCTCCTTAAATATATTCAATGACAGAGCCTCCACAACTCTCTGGGGCAGAGAATTCCATAGATTTGCAACCCTCAGAGAAGAAATTCCTCCTCACCTCAGTTTTAAATGGGAAGCCCCTTATTCTGAGACTATAGAAACATAGAAACATAGAAAATAGGTGCAGGAGTAGGCCATTCGGCCCTTCTAGCCTGCACCGCCATTCAATGAGTTCATGGCTGAACATGCAACTTCAGTACCCCATTCCTGCTTTCTTGCCATACCCCTTGATCCCCTTAGTAGTAAAGACTACATCTAACTCCTTTTTGAATATATTTAGTGAATTGGCCTCAACAACTTTCTGTGGTACAGAATTCCACAGGTTCACCACTCTCTGGGTGAAGAAGTTTCTCCTCATCTTGGTCCTAAATGGCTTACCTCTTATCCTTAGACTGTGACCCCTGGTTCTGGACTTCCCCAACACTGTGAACATTCTTCCTGCATCTAACCTGTCTAAACCCATCAGAATTTTAAACGTTTCTATAAGGTCCCCTCTCATTCTTCTGAACTCCAGTGAATACAAGCCCAGTTGATATAGTCTTTCTTGATAGGTCAGTCCCGCCATCCCGGGAATCAGTTTGGTGAACCTTCGCTGCACTCCCTCAGTAACAAGAATGTCCTTCCTCAGGTTAGGAGACCAAAACTGTACACAATACTCCAGGTGTGGCCTCACCAAGGCCCTGTACAACTGTAGCAACACCTCCCTGCCTCTGTATTCAAATCCCCTCGCTATGAAGGCCAACATGCCATTTACCTTCTTAACCGCCTGCTGTACCTGCATGCCTACCTTCAATGACTGATGTACCATGACACCCAGGTCTCGTTGCACCTCCCCTTTTCCTAATCTGTCACCATTCAGATAATAGTCTGTCTCTCTGTTTTTATCACCAAAGTGGACAACCTCACATTTATCCACATTATACTTCATCTGCCATGCATTTGCCCACTCACCTAACCTATCCAAGTCGCTCTACAGCCTCATAGCATCCTCCTCGCAGCTCACACTGCCACCCAACTTCGTGTCATCCGCAAATTTGGAGATACTACATTTAATCCCCTCGTCTAAATCATTAATATACAGTGTAAACAGCTGGGGCCCCAGCACAGAACCTTGCGGTACCCCACTACTCACGGCCTGCCATTCTGAAAAGTACCCATTTCCTCCTACTCTTTGCTTCCTGTCTGATAACCATTTCTCAATTCATGTCAGCACACTACCCCCAATCCCATGTGCTTTAACTTTGCACATTAATCTCTTGTGTGCAACCTTGTCGAAAGCCTTCTGAAAGTCCAAATATACCACATCAAATGGTTCTCCCTTGTCCACTCTACTGGAAACATCCTCAAAAAATTCCAGAAGATTTGTCAAGCATGATTTCCCTTTCACAAATCCATGCTGACTTGGACCTATCATGTCACCTCTTTCCAAATGCGCTGCTATGACATCCTTAATAATTGATTCCATCATCTTACCCACTACCGATGTCAGGCTGACCGGTCTATAATTCCCTGTTTTCTCTCTCCCTCCTTTTTTAAAAAGTGGGGTTACATTGGCTACCCTCCACTCGATAGGAACTGAGCCAGAGTCAATGGAATGTTGGAAAATGACTGTCAATGCATCCGCTATTTCCAAGGCCACCTCCTTAAGTACTCTGGGATGCAGTCCATCAGGCCCTGGGGATTTATCGGCCTTCAATCCCATCAATTTCCCCAACACAATTTCCCGACTCATAAGGATTTCCCTCAGTTCCTCCTCCTTACTAGACCCTCTGACCCTTGTTATATCCGGAATGTTGTTAGTGTCCTCCTTAGTGAATACCGAACCAAAGTACTTGTTCAATTGGTCCGCCGTTTCTTTGTTCCCCATTATGACTTCCCCTGATTCTGACTGCAAGGGAGAACCATTTGATGTGGTACATTTGTCTTTACTAACCTTTTTCTCTTTACATATCTATAGAAACTTTTGCAATCCGTCTTAATGTTCCCTGCAAGCTTCTTCTCGTACTCCATTTTCCCTGCCCTAATCAAACCCTTTGTCCTCCTCTGCTGAGTTCTAAATTTCTCCCAGTCTCCAGGTTCGCTGCTATTTCTGGCCAATTTGTATGCCACTTCCTTGGCTTTAATACTATCCCTGATTTCCTTTGATAGCCACGGTTGAGCCACCTTCGTTTTTTTATTTTTATGCCAGACAGGAATGTACAATTGTTGTAGTTCATCCATGCGGTCTCTAAATGTCTGCCATTGCCCATCCACAGTCAACCCCTCAAGTATCATTCGCCAATCAATCCTAGCCAATTCACGCTTCATACCTTCAAAGTTACCCTTCTTTAAGTTCTGGACCATGGTCTCTGAATTAACTGTTTCATTCTCCATCCTAATGCAGAATTCCACCATATTATGGTCACTCTTCCCCAAGGGGCCTCGCACAACAAGATTGCTAATTAATCCTCTCTCATTACACAACACCCAGTCTAAGATGACCTCTCCCCTAGTTGGTTCCTCGACATATTGGTCTAAAAAACCATCCCTTATGCACTCCAGGAAATCCTCTTCCACCGTATTGATTCCAGTTTGGTTAGCCCAATCTATGTGCATATTAAAGTCACCCATTATAACTGCTGCACCCTTATTGCATGCACCCATAATTTCTTGTTTGATGCCCTCCCCAACATCACTACTACTGTTTGGAGGACTGTACACAACTCCCACTAATGTTTTTTGCCCTTTGGTGTTCTGCAGCTCTACCCATATAGATTCCACATCATTCAAGCTAATGTCATTCCTAACTATTGTATTAATCTCCTCTTTAACCAGCAATGCTACCCCACCTCCTTTTCCTTTTATTCTATCCTTCCTGAATGTTGAATACCCTTGGATGTTGAGTTCCCAGCCCTGATCATCCTGGAGCCACGTCTCCGTAATCCCAATCACATCATATTTGTTAACATCTATTTGCACAGTTAATTCATCCACCTTATTACGGATACTCCTTGCATTAAGACACAAAGCCTTCAGACTTGTTTTTTTAACACCCTTTGTCCTTTTAGAATTTTGTTGTACAGTGGCCCTTTTTGTTTTTTGTCTTGCGTTTCTCTGCCCTCCACTTTTTCTCATCTCCTTTCTGTTTTTTGCTTTTGTCTCCTTTTTGTTTCCCTCTGTCTTCCTCCATTGGTTCCCATCCCCCTGCCATATTGGTTTAACTTCTCCCCAACAGCACTAGCAAACACTCCCCCTAGGACATTGGTTCCGGTCCTGCCCAGGTGCAGACTGTCCGCTTTGTACTGGTCCCACCTCCCCCAGAACCGGTTCCAATGCCCCAGGAATATGTCCCCTAGTTTTATTTTCCCCTATGAGTGGAAGTATTGCCTCTACACCCACCTTGTCGAGCCCCCTCATTATCTTATAAGCTTGAATGAGATCACCTCTCATTCTTCTGAACTCCAATGTGTATAGGCCCAACCTAATCAACTGATCTGCATAAGTCAACCCTCTCATTTCCGGAATCAACCTAGTGAACCTTCTCTGAACAGCCTCCAAAGCAAGTATATCCTTCCTTAAATACAGAGACCAAAACTGCACGCCGTACTCCAGGTGTGGCCTCACCAATACCCTGTACAGTTGTAGCAGAACTTCTCTGCTTTTATACTTCATCCCCCTTGCAATAAACGGCAACATTCCATTTTCCTTCCTGATTACTTGCTGTACCTGCATATTAACTTTTTGTGTTTCATGCACAAGGACCCCCAGGACTTTCTGTACTACAGCACTTTGCAATTTTTCTCCATTTAAATTATAATTCGCTTTTCTATTTTTTTCTGGCAAAGAGGATAACCTCACATTTTCCCATGTTACACTCCATCTGCCAAATTGTTGCCCACTCACTTAGCCTGTCTATATCACTTTGCAGATTTTTTGTGTCCTCCTCACAATTTGCTGTCGCACCCATCTTTGTATCATTAGCAAACTTGGCTACATTACACTCGGTCCCTTCATCCAAGTCATTAATATAGATTGTAAATAGTTGAGGTCCCAGCACCGATCCCTGCGGCATCCCACTAGTTACTGTTTGCCAAACGGAAAATGACCCATTTATCCTCTCTGTTTTCTGTTAGTTAGCCAATCCTCTATCCATGCTAATATATTACTCCCTACCCCGTGAACTTTTTTATCTCGTACAGTAACCTTTTATGTGGCAGCTTATTGAATGCCTTCTGGAAATCCAAATACACCACATCCACTGGTTCCCCCGTATCCACCCTGTTCATTACATCCTCAAAGAACTCCATCAAATTTGTCAAACATGATTTCCCTTTCATTAAACCATGCTGACTCTGTTTGATTGAATTATGCTTCCTTAATAATGGACTCCAGCATTTTCCTAATGACAGATGTTAGGCTAACTGGTCTATTGTTTCCTTCTTTTTGTGTCTCCTTTTTTAAATAGGGGCGTTATATTTGCGGTTTTCCAATCCGCTGGGACCGCCCCAGAATCCAGGGAATTTTGGTAGATTACAACCAATGCATGCACTATCTCTGCAGCCACTTCTTTTAAGACCCGAGGACTTGTCCGCCTTTAGTTCCATTATTATACCGAGTACTACTTCTTTAGTGATAGTGATTGTATTAAGTTCCTCCCTCCATGTAGCCCCTTGATTATCCACTATTGGGATGATTTTAGTGTCTTCTAGTCTTTTAATGAAGACTGATACAAAATATTTGTTCAACGTCTCTGCCATTTCCCTGTTCTCCATTATTAATTCCCCAGTCTCATCCTCTAAAGGGACCAACATTTACTTTAGCCACTCTTTTTGTTTTTATGTACCTGTAGAAACTCTTACTATCTGTTTTTATATTTCGTGCTAGTTTACTTTCATAATCTATCTTCCCTCTTTTTATCATTTTTTTAGTCGTTCTTTGCTGGCTTTTAAAAGTTTCCCAATCCTCTGGCCTCCCACTAGTCTTGGCCACATTGTATGCCCTTGTTTTCAATTTGATACCATCCCTTATTTCCTTAGTTAGCCATGGATGGTTATCCCTTCTCTTAGTCGTTCCTTCTCACTGGGATATATGTTTGTTGTGAGTTATGAAATATCTCCTTAAATGTCTGCCACTGCTCATCAACCGTCCCATATTTTAGTCTATTTTCCCAGTTCACTTTAGCCAACTCTGCCCTCATACCTTTGTAGCCTCCTTTATTTAAGCTTAGGACTGGTTTGAGATCCAACTTTCTCACCCTCCAACTGAATTTGAAATTCAACCATGTTATGGTCACTCATTCCTAGAGGATCCTTTACTGCAAGATCATTTATTAATCCTGTCTCATTACACAGTACTAGATCTAAGATAGGTTGCTCTCTGGTTGGTTCCGCAACGTACTGTTCAAGGAAGCTATCCCGGATACACTCTATGAACTCTTC
>NW_027251904.1:0-34393 GCF_044704955.1 Pristiophorus japonicus
CTCCACTCACACCACCCACACCCACACTCACCCACACTCACACTCACCCTACTCTCCACACCCCACACTCACACCACTCACCACACTCAACCGCACACCACCCACTCTCACACTCACCACACCACACACACACACACACACACTCACCACACCCACACTCACACACCACTCCACCACCACCCACACTCACACTCACCCACACTCACCCACACCTCACACCTCACTCACCCACACGCACACACACCCACACTCACCCACCCCTCACCCACACTCACACTCACCCACACTCAACTCCCCACACTCACCCACACTCTCACTCACCCACACTCACCCACACCTCACACTCACCCACACTCACCCACACCCACACTCACCCACACTCACACTCACCCACACTCACACACACACCACACTCACCCACACTCACACCCCACACTCACCCACACTCACCCACACCACACCACACTCACCCACACTCACCACCCACACCACACACACCCACACTCACCACCTCACTCACACTCACCCACTCACCCACACTCACCCACACTCACACTCACCCACACTCACCCACACTCACACTCACCCACACTCACCCACCCACACTCACCCACTCACACTCACCCCACACTCACCCACACTCCACCCACACCCACACTCACACACACCCACACTCACCCACACTCACCCACACCCCACACTCACACTCACCCACACTCACCCACACCCACACTCACCCACACTCACACTCACCCACACTCACCCACACTCACCCACACTCACACTCCCACACTCACCCACACCACACTCACACTCACCCACACTCACCCACAACACACTCACACTCACCCACACTCACCCACACTCACACTCGCCAACACTCACCCACACCCACACTCACACTCACCCACACTCACCCACACCCACACTCACACTCACCCACACTCACACTCCGCCCACACTCACCCACACCCACACTCACACTCACCCACACTCACCTACACTCACACTCACCCACACTCACACTCGCCAACACTCACCCACACTCACCCACACTCACACTCGCCAGCACTCACCCACACCCACACTCACACTCACCCACACTCACCTACACTCACACTCACCCACACTCACACTCGCCCACACTCACACTCACCCACACTCACACTCACCTACACTCACACTCACCCACACTCACACTCACCCACACTCACCCACACCCACACTCACACTCGCCCACACTCACCCACACTCACACTCACCCACACTCACACTCACCCACACTCACACTCACCCACACTCACACTCACCCACACTCACACTCACCCACACTCACATTCGCCCACACTCACCCACACTCACACTCGCCAACACTCACCCACACTCACACTCACCCACACTCACCCACACCCACACTCACACTCACCCAAACTCACCTACACCCACACTCGCCCACACTCACCCACACTCACCTACACTCACACTCGCCCACACTCACCCAAACTCACCTACACTCACACTCGCCCACACCCACATTCACCCACACTCACCCACACTCACACTCGCCCACACTCACACTCGCTCACACTCACCCACACCCACACTCACCCACACTCACACTCGCCCACACTCACACTCGCCCACACTCACCCACACCCACACTCGCCCACACTCACACCCATACCCACACCCACACTCACACCCATACCCACACTCACACTCACACCCATACCCACACCCACACTCACACCCATACCCACACCCACACTCACACTCGCCCACACTCACACTCGCCCACACTCACACTCACCCACACTCACTCTCGCCCACACTCGCCCACACTCACACTCACCCACACTCACTCTCGCCCACACTCGCCCACACTCACACTCACCCACACTCACTCTCGCCCACACTCGCCCACACTCACACTCACCCACACTCACTCTCGCACACACTCGCCCACACTCACACTCACCCACACTCACTCTCGCCCACACTCACACTCACCCACACTCACTCTCGCCCACACTCGCCCACACTCACACTCACCCACACTCACACTCGCCAACACTCACACTCACCCACACTCACTCTCGCCCACACTCGCCCACACTCACACTCGCCCACACTCACACTCGCCCACACTCACACTCGCCCACACTCACACTCGCCCACACTCACACTCACCCACACTCACTCTCGCCCACACTCGCCCACACTCACACTCGCCCACACTCACACTCGCCCACACTCACACTCGCCCACACTCGCCCACACTCACACTCACCCACACTCACTCTCGCCCACACTCGCCCACACTCACACTCACCCACACTCACTCTCGCCCACACTCACACTCGCCCACACTCACTCTCGCCCACACTCACCCACACCCACACTCACCCACACTCACCCACACTCACACTCACCCACACCCACACTCACACTCACCCACACTCACACTCGCCAACACTCACCCACACTCACACTCACCCACACTCACCCACACCCACACTCACACTCACCCACACTCACCCACACCCACACTCACACTCACCCACACTCACCCACACCCACACTCACACTCGCCCATACTCACACTCACCCACACTCACCCACACTCACACTCACCTACACTCACACTCGCCCACACTCACACTCGCCCACACTCACCCACACTCACACTCACCCACACTCACACTCACCCACACTCACACTCGCCCACACTCACACTCACCCACACTCACACTCACCTACACTCACACTCGCCCACACTCACACTCGCCCACACTCACCCACACTCACACTCACCCACACTCACACTCGCCCACACTCACCCACACCCAAACTCACCTACACTCACACTCGCCCACACTCACACTCACACTCACCCACACTCACACTCGCCCACACCCACACTCGCCCACACTCACCCACACTCACACTCACCTACACTCACACTCGCCCACACTCACCCACACTCACACTCACCCACACTCACACTCGCCCACACTCACACTCACCCACACTCACACTCGCCCACACCCACACTCACACTCGCCCACACTCACACTCACCCACACTCACACTTGCCCACACTCACACTCACCCACACTCACCCACACTCACACTCGCCCACACTCACACTCGCCCACACCCACACTCACACTTGCCCACACCCAAACTCACACTCACCCACTCTCACACTCGCCCACACCCACACTCACACTCGGCCACACTCACACTCGCCAACACTCACCCACACTCGCCCACACCCACACTCACACTCGGCCACACTCACACTCGCCAACACTCACCCACACTCACACTCGCCAACACTCACCCACACTCACACTCACTCACACTCACCCACACTCACACTCACCCACACTCACACTCACCCACACTCACACTCACCCACACCCACACTCACACTCACCCACACTCACCCACACCCACACTCACACTCGCCCATACTCACACTCACCCACACTCACCCACACTCACACTCACCTACACTCACACTCGCCCACACTCACACTCGCCCACACTCACACTCACCCACACTCACACTCGCCCACACTCACACTCGCCCACACTCACCCACACTCACACTCACCCACACTCACACTCGCCCACACTCACCCACTCCCAAAATAACCTACACTCACACTCGCCCACACTCACACTCACACTCGCCCACACTCACACTCGCCCACACCCACACTCACACTCGCCCACACTCACACTCACACTCGCCCACACTCACACTCGCCCACACCCACACTCACACTCGCCCACACTCACACTCACACTCGCCCACTCACACTCGCCCACACTCACACTCGCCCACACTCACACTCACACACTCACACTCGCCCACACCCACACTAACACTCGCCCACACTCACACTCGCCCACACTCACACTTGCCCACATTCACACTCACACTCGCCCACACCCACACTCACACTCGCCCACACTCACACTCGCCCACATTCACACTCACACTCGCCCACACTCACACTCACACTCACCCACACCCACGCTCACCCATACCCACACTCACCCACACTCACACTCGCCCACACTCACACTCACACTCACCCACACCCACGCTCACCCATACCCACACTCGCCCACACTCACACTCGCCCACACTCACACTCGCCCACACTCACACTCGCCCACATTCACACTCACACTCACCCACACCCACGCTCACCCATACCCACACTCACCCACACTCACACTCGCCCACACTCACACTCACCCACACCCACGCTCACCCATACCCACACTCGGCCACACTCACACTCACCCACACTCACACTCGCCCACACTCACACTCGCCCACATTCACACTCACACTCACCCACACCCACGCTCACCCATACCCACACTCACCCACACTCACACACACTCACACTCGCCCACACTCACACTCGCCCACACTCGCCCACACTCGCCCACACTCACACTCGCCCACACCCACGCTCACACACACTCACACTCGCCCACACTCACACTCGCCCACACTCACACTCGCCCACACCCACGCTCACACACACTCACACTCGCCCACACTCACACTCGCCCACACTCACACTCGCCCACACTCACACTCACACACACTCACACTCACACACACTCACACTCGCCCACACTCACACTCGCCCACACCCACGCTCACCCACACCCACACTCACCCCACCCGTGTAGACAGACACAAAGGCGCACACACACACACACACACACACACAGCCAGTACACTCTCTAACAATTCGAAAGGTTGATCAGTACTGAGTGCGAGAGTATTAATGGTGAGCTGAGTACTCACTGCGACTATTTCACATATCACGTGGAGCGTTCCAACGTATTTAAAGCCCAGACACAGCCCATTGGGTCCCAGCGCTCCGTGCCGGGGTTTATGTCCCACACCAGCCCCCTCCCTCCCCTCTCCATCTCACCCCATCACCATCTCCTTCTATTCCTTTCTCCCTCATGTCTTTATCCAGCTTCCCCTTAAATACATCGATACTGTTCCCCTCAACCCCTCGCAGGGCCATTCTCTCCCGACTGTATACCACTGCCACCCCTGGTGGGTCAGTCCTGCCGGTGGGATGGTGATGGAGGAGTCTGGGACATTGGCTGAAAGTCAGGCTCACAGAATCACACTGCTGTCAGGCTGTTGCTTGACTAGTCTGTGAGGCAGCTCTCCCAACGTGTTAGTGAGGAGGACGGGGCAGGGTCGACTGGGCTGTGTGTCATCATCATATGCAGTCCCTCGCTCGGTGTCCCGTTCTCGATGCCAGGAGGTCCGGCCCATTTTATTCTTATTATTGTTTTCTATAGCGGTTTGATACAACGGAGTGTCTCGCTGGGCCTGATGGTTTCCATTGCAGGGTTTTAAAGGAAGCACGTTGGAAGATGATAATTAGGATATCTTCAAACTCCATTTTGATTGGAACATTGGGCATGTCACTCTGCTACTTAAGAATAGTGAGAGGGAAAGCAGGAAGTTATAGACTAGCGAGCCGAACATCTAATTAAGGCTAGGCTAACTGAACACCTTGAATATTTTCAGCTAATCAGATGGATTCGTAAAAGGTAGGTCGTGCCTGACAACAACAATTGTATTTATATAGCACCTTTAATGTAGGGAAACGTCGCAAGGAGCTTCACAGGAGTGTTATAAGAGAAATAATTTGACACCGAGCTGCATAAATAGAAATTAGCGCAGGTGACCAAAAGCTGGGTCAGAGAGGTGGGTTTTAAGGAACGTCTTGAAGGAGGAGAGAGAGGTAGAGAGGTGGAGAGGTTTAGGGAGGGAGTTCCAGAGCTTGGGGCCCAGGCAGCTGAAGGCACGGCCACCAATGGTGGAGCGATTATAATCAGGGATGGTCAGGAGGGCAGAGTTAGAGGAGTGCAGACATCTCGGGGGGTTGTGGGGCTGGAGGGGATTACAGAGATAGGGAGGAGCGAGGGCCATGGAGGAATTTGTAAACAAGGATGAGAATTTTCAAATCGAGATGTTACTTAACCGGGAGACAATGTAGGTCAGCGAGCACAGGGGGTGATGGGTGAGTGGGACTCAGTGTGAGTTAGGACACGGGGCACAGGGGGTGATGGGTGAGTGGGACTGGGTGCGAGTTAGGACACGGGGCAGTGAGCACAGGGGGTGATGGGTGAGTGGGACTTGGTGTGAGTTAGGACACGGGGCACAGGGGGTGATGGGTGAGTGGGACTCGGTGCGAGTTACGACACGGGGCAGTGAGCACAGGGGGTGATGGGTGAGCGGGACTCAGTGTGAGTTAGGACACGGGGCACAGGGGGTGATGGGTGAGTGGGACTGGGTGTGAGTTAGGACACGGGGCACAGGGGGTGATGGGTGAGTGGGACTCGGTGCGAGTTAGGACACTGGGCACAGGGGGTGATGGGTGAGTGGGACTGGGTGTGAGTTAGGACACGGGGCACAGGGGGTGATGGGTGAGTGGGACTTGGTGCGAGTTAGGACATGGGGCACAGGGGGTGATGGGTGAGTGGAACTGGGTGTGAGTTAGGACACGGGGCACAGGGGGTGATGGGTGAGTGGGACTGGGTGCGAGTTAGGACATGGGGCACAGGGGGTGATGGGTGAGTGGAACTGGGTGTGAGTTAGGACACGGGGCACAGGGGGTGATGGGTGAGTGGGACTTGGTGCGAGTTAGGACATGGGACACAGGGGGTGATGGGTGAGTGGAACTGGGTGTGAGTTAGGACACGGGGCACAGGGGGTGATGGGTGAGTGGGACTGGGTGTGAGTTAGACACGGGGCAGTGAGCACAGGGGGTGATGGGTGAGTGGGACTCGGTGTGAGTTAGGACACGGGGCAGTGAGCACAGGGGGTGATGGGTGAGTGGGACTTGGTGCGAGTTAGGACACGGGGCACAGGGGGTGATGGGTGAGCGGGACTGGGTGTGAGTTAGGACACGGGGCACAGAGGGTGATAGGTGAGTGGGATTTGGTGCGAGTTAGTACATGGGGCACAGGGGGTGATGGGTGAGTGGGACTTGGTGCGAGTTAGGACACGGGCTGCCGAGTTTTGGATCACCTCCAGTTAACGTCGGGTAGAATGTGGGTGGCCAGCCAGGAGTGAGTTGGAATAGTCAAGTCTGGAGGTAACAAAGGCAGGGATGAGGGTTTCAGCAGCGGATGAGCTGAGGCAGGGTGGAGACGGACGATGTTACGGAGGTGGAAATGGGCGGTTTTAGTTATACTGCGGGATATGTGGTCGGGAACTCATTTCAGGGTCAAATAAAACACCGAGGTTGCGAACAGTCTGGATCAGCCTCAGACAGGAGTTGGGGAGAGGGATGGAGTCGGGGGCCTGGGGAACGGAGTTTGTGGCGAGGACTGAAAACAATGGCTTCGGTCTTCCCCAATATTCAATTGGAGAACATTCCTGTTCATCCAGCACTGGATGTGGGACAAGCAGTGTGACAATTCAGAGACAGCGGAGGGGTGGAGAGAAGTGGGGGGGAGGTAGAGCTGGGGGTCGTCAGCGTACACGGGGAAACTGAGGCTGTGTTTCCGGATGATGTCGCCGAGGGGGCACCATGTCGATGGGAAATAGGAGGGGCCGAGGACAGATCCCTGGGGAACACCAGAGGTAACGATGCAGGGCGGGAAGAGAAGATATTGCAGGCGATTCTCGGGCTGTGATTAGATGGATAAGAATGGAAGCAGGCGAGTGCAGTCCCACCCAGCTGGACGGTGGAGGAGAGGCGTTGGAGGAGGATTGAAGAGGTGACTGAAGGAGTGAACAGGGGAATATCTATGGATGTTATTTATATGGACATCCAGAAGGCATGTGAGACTTGTGGGTCCATGTACGCAGATCATTAAAAGGTCAGGAGCAGCTCCAGAAATAATCCAAAAATGGAATGCTGGCCTTTATAACCCGAGGACTAGAATACAAGGGGGTAGAAGTTATACTGCAGCTGTACAGAACCCTGGTTAGACCACACCTGGAGCACTGTGAGCAGTTCTGAGCACCACACCTTCGGGAGGATATATTGGCCTTGGAGGGAGTGCAGCGTGGGTTTACCAGAATGATACCTGGACTCCGAGGGTTAAGTTACGAAGAGAGATTACACAAACTAGGGAGGTATTCCCTGGAATTTAGAAGGTTAAGGGGGGATGAGTTTTCAGGATATTAAGGGGAACTGATGGGGTAGGTAGAGAGAAATTACTTCCGCTGGTTGGGGAGTCTAGGACTAGGGGCACAGTCTAAACATTAGAGCCAGACCTTTCAGGAGTGAGATTGGGGAACACTTCTACACACACAGGGTGGGAGAGGTTTGGAACTCTCTTCCACAAATGGCAATTGATGTTCGGTCAATTGTTAATTTTAAAGCGGAGATTGATAGCTTTCTGTTAACCAAAGTGTGGTGTATGAAATGACACAATGAACTCCGTACTGTGAGCCAGTGACTAGGTTTTCAGAGGTGAATATACAAAGGAGAAGTTCAGCTTATATACTGGGCCCAGCACCAGTGTACCTGTAACCCGAGGACCTCTGACAGTAGTGGTCCCTGTTGGTGGGCAGATCTTATGTACATACGTTACACAAAGGGATCAAGGGTTCTGGGCCAAAGGCGGGTATGTGGAGTTAGGTCGCAGATCACCCTGGAGCGAACAGGCTGGAGGGGCTGAATAGCCTCGTCCTGTTCCTATATTCCTATTTCACAGGGGAGTTTAGAGTCAACCACATTGCGCTGAGTCTGGAGTCACATATAGGCCAGAGCGGGTAAGGACGGCAAAATTCTGTCCCTTACGGACATCAGTGAACCAGCTGGGTTTTTACAACAATCTAGTAGTTTCATGATACTGTTTGATGGGACAGTGTAGAGGGAGCTTTACTCTGTATCTAACCCGTGCTGTACCTGCCCTGGGAGTGTTTGATGGGACAGTGTAGAGGGAGCTTTACTCTGTATCTAACCCCGTGCTGTACCTGCCCTGGGAGTGTGTGATGGGACAGTGTAGAGGGAGCTTTACTCTGTATCTAACCCCGTGCTGTACCTGTCCTGGGAGTGTTTGATGGGACAGTGCAGAGGGAGCTTTACTCTGTATCTAACCCCCTGTACCTGCCCTGGGAGTGTTTGATGGGACAGTGTAGAGGGAGCTTTACTCTGTATCTAACCCGTGCTGTACTTGCCCTGGGAGTGTTTGATGGGACAGTGTAGAGGGAGCTTTACTCTGTATCTAACCCTCTGTACCTGCCCTGGGACTGTGTGATGGGACAGTGCAGAGGGAGCTTTACTCTGTATCTAACCCCATCCTGTACCTGTCCTGGGAGTGTTTGATGGGACAGTGTAGAGGGAGCTTTACTCTGTATCTAACCCATGCTGTACCTGCCCTGGGAGTGTGTGATGGGACAGTGCAGAGGGAGCTTTACTCTGTATCTAACCCCGTGCTGTACCTGCCCTGGGAGTGTTTGATGGGACAGTGTAGAGGGAGCTTTACTCTGTATCTAACCCCGTGCTGTACCTGCCCTGGGAGTGTTTGATGGGACAGTGCAGAGGGAGCCTTACTCTGAATCTAACCCCCTGTACCTGCCCTGGGAGTGTGTGATGGGACAGTGCAGAGGGAGCTTTACTCTGTATCTAACCCCCTGTACCTGCCCTGGGAGTGTTTGATGGGACAGTGTAGAGGGAGCTTTACTCTGTATCTAACCCCGTGCTGTACCTGCCCTGGGAGTGTTTGATGGGACAGTGCAGAGGGAGCTTTACTCTGTATCTAACCCCGTGCTGCACCTGCCCTGGGAGTGTTTGATGGGACAGTGCAGAGGGAGTTTTACTCTGTATCTAACCCCGTGCTGTACCTGCCCTGGGAGTGTTTGATGGGACAGTGCAGAGGGAGCTTTACTCTGTATCTAACCCCGTGCTGTACCTGCCCTGGGAGTGTTTGATGGGACAGTGCAGAGGGAGCTTTACTCTGTATCTAACCCCCTGTACCTGCCCTGGGAGTGTTTGATGGGACAGTGTAGAGGGAGCTTTACTCTCTATCTAACCCGTGCTGTACCTGTCCTGGGAGTGTTTGGTGGGACAGTGTAGAGGGAGCTTTACTCTGTATCAACCCGTGCTGTATTTTTCTTGGGAGTATATGAGTGGGCTGTAGAGGGAGCTATTCTCTGTATTTAAGCCATGCTGTACCTGCCCAATGAGTGTTTGATGGGACAGTGTAGAGGGAGCTTTACTCTGTATCTAACCCCGTGCTGTACCTGCCCTGGGAGTGTGTGATGGGACAGTGTAGAGGGAGCTTTACTCTGTATCTAACCCTGTGCTATACCTGCCCAGGGAGTGTTTGATGGGACAGTGTAGAGGGAGCTTTACTCTGTATCTAACCCCGTGCTGTACCTGCCCTGGGAGTGTTTGATGGGACAGTGTAGAGGGAGCTTTACTCTGCATCTAACCCCCTGTACCTGCCCTGGGAGTGCGTGATGGGACAGTGTAGAGGGAGCTTTACTCTGTATCTAACCCTGTGCTGTACCTGCCCTGGGAGTGTTTGATGGGACAGTGTAGAGGGAGCTTTACTCTGTATCTAACCCTGTGCTGTACCTGCCCTGGGAGTGTTTGATGGGACAGTGTAGAGGGAGCTTTACTCTGTATCCAACCCCCTGTACCTGCCCTGGGAGTGTTTGATGGGACAGTGTAGAGGGAGCTTTACTCTGTATCTAACCCCCTGTACCTGCCCTGGGAGTATTTGACCCGGAGATGAATTTCCGGCCACATATCCTCTCCATCACCAAAACCGCCTATTTCCACCTCCGTAACATCGCCCGTCTCTGCCCCCGCCACCTCTGCTGCTGAAACCCTTATCCCTGCCTTTGTTACCTCCAGACTTGACTATTCCAATGCATTCCTCGAGATCCTACCATCTTCCACACTCTGTAAACTTGAGGTCATCCAAAACTCAGCAGCCCGAGTCCTAACTCGCACCGAGGCCCGCTCACCAATCACCCCCTGTGCTCACTGCCCCGTGTCCTAACTTACACCCTGTCCCACTCACCCATCACCCCCTGTGCCCCGTGTCCTAACTCACACCGAGTCCCAGTCACCCATCACCCCCTGTGCCACGTGTCCTAACTCACACCAAGTCCCACTCACCCATCACCCCCTGTGCCCCCTGTCCTAACTCACACCAAGTCCCACTCACCCATCACCCCCTGTGCCCCGTGTCCTAACTCACACCCAGTCCCACTCACCCATCACCCCCTGTGCCCTGTGTCCTAACTCGCACCAAGTCCCACTCACCCATCACCCCCTGTGCCCCGTGTCCTAACTCGCACCAAGTCCCACTCACCCATCACCCCCTGTGTTCCGTGTCCTAACTCGCACCAAGTCCCACTCACCCATCACCCCCTGTGCTCCGTGTCCTAACTCGCACCAAGTCCCACTCACCCATCACCCCCTGTGCTCCGTGTCCTAACTCGCACCAAGTCCCACTCACCCATCATCCCCTGTGCCCCGTGTCCTAACCCGCACCAACTCTCACTCACACATCACGCCCTGTGCCCTGTGTCCTAACTCGCACCAAGTCCCACTCACCCATCAACCCCTGTACCCCGTGTCCTAACTCACACCAAGTCCCACTCACCCATCACCCCCTGTGCCCTGTGTCCTAACTCACACCCAGTCCCGCTCACCCATCACCCCCTGTGCCCTGTGTCCTAACTCGCACCGAGTCCCGCTCACCCATCACCCCCTGTGCCCTGTGTCCTAACTCGCACCAAGTCCCACTCACCTATCACCCCCTGTGCCCTGTGTCCTAACTCGCACCGAGTCCCGCTCACCCATCACCCCCTGTGCCCTGTGTCCTAACTCGCACCAAGTCCCACTCAACCATCACCCCCTGTGCCCTGTGTCCTAACTCGCACCGAGTCCCGCTCACCCATCACCCCCTGTGCCACGTGTCCTAACTTGCACCAAGTCCCACTCACCCATCACCCCCTGTGCCCTGTGTCCTAACTCGCACCGACCCACTCACCCATCACCCCCTGTGCCCCGTGTCCTAACTCGCACCAAGTCCCACTCACCCATCACCCCCTGTGCCCCATGTCCTAACTCACACCAAGTCCCACTCACCCATCACCCCCTGTGCCCCGTGTCCTAACTCACACCAAGTCCCACTCACCCATCACCCCCTGTGCCCCGTGTCCTAACTCGCACCAAGTCCCACTCACCCATCACCCCCTGTGCCCCATGTCCTAACTCACACCAAGTCCCACTCAACCATCACCCCCTGTGCCCTGTGTCCTAACTCGCACCAAGTCCCACTCACCCATCACCCCCTGTGCCCCATGTCCTAACTCACACCAAGTCCCACTCACCCATCACCCCCTGTGCCCCGTGTCCTAACTCACACCAAGTCCCACTCACCCATCACCCCCTGTGCCCCGTGTCCTAACTCACACCCAGTCCCACTCACCCATCACCCCCTGTGCCCTGTGTCCTAACTCGCACCAAGTCCCACTCACCCATCACCCCCTGTGCTCCGTGTCCTAACTCGCACCAAGTCCCACTCACCCATCACCCCCTGTGTTCCGTGTCCTAACTCGCACCAAGTCCCACTCACCCATCACCCCCTGTGCTCCGTGTCCTAACTCGCACCAAGTCCCACTCACCCATCACCCCCTGTGCTCCGTGTCCTAACTCGCACCAAGTCCCACTCACCCATCATCCCCTGTGCCCCGTGTCCTAACCCGCACCAACTCTCACTCACACATCACCCCCTGTGCCCTGTGTCCTAACTCGCACCAAGTCCCACTCACCCATCACCCCCTGTGCCCCGTGTCCTAACTCGCACCAAGTCCCACTCACCCATCACCCCCTGTGCTCCGTGTCCTAACTCGCACCAAGTCCCACTCACCCATCACCCCCTGTGCTCCGTGTCCTAACTCGCACCAAGTCCCACTCACCCATCATCCCCTGTGCCCCGTGTCCTAACCCGCACCAACTCTCACTCACACATCACCCCCTGTGCCCTGTGTCCTAACTCGCACCAAGTCCCGCTCACCCATCAACCCCTGTGCCCCATGTCCTAACTCACACCAAGTCCCACTCACCCATCACCCCCTGTGCCCCGTGTCCTAACTCACACCAAGTCCCACTCACCCATCACCCCCTGTGCCCCGTGTCCTAACTCACACCAAGTCCCACTCACCCATCACCCCCTGTGCCCCTTGCCCTAACTCACACCGAGTCCCACTCACCCATCACCCCCTGTGCCCCGTTTCCTAACTCACACCCAGTCCCGCTCACCCATCACCCCCTGTGCCCTGTGTCCTAACTCGCACCGAGTCCCGCTCACCCATCACCCCCTGTGCCCTGTGTCCTAACTCGCACCAAGTCCCACTCACCTATCACCCCCTGTGCCCTGTGTCCTAACTCGCACCGAGTCCCGCTCACCCATCACCCCCTGTGCCCTGTGTCCTAACTCGCACCAAGTCCCACTCAACCATCACCCCCTGTGCCCTGTGTCCTAACTCGCACCGAGTCCCGCTCACCCATCACCCCCTGTGCCACGTGTCCTAACTCACACCCAGTCCCACTCACCCATCACCCCCTGTGCCACGTGTCCTAACTTGCACCAAGTCCCACTCACCCATCACCCCCTGTGCCCTGTGTCCTAACTCACACTGAGTCCCGCTCACCCATCACCCCCTGTGCTCAGTGTCCTAACTCGCACCGAGTCCCACTCACCTATCACCCACTGTGCCCTGTGTCCTAACTCGCACCGAGTTCCGCTCACCCATCACCCCCTGTGCCCTGTGTCCTAACTCGCACCAAGTCCCACTCACCCATCACCCCCTGTGCCCTGTGTCCTAACTCGCACCGAGTCCCGCTCACCCATCACCCCCTGTGCCACGTGTCCTAACTTGCACCAAGTCCCACTCACCCATCACCCCCTGTGCCCTGTGTCCTAACTCGCACCAAGTCCCACTCACCCATCACCCCCTGTGCTCCGTGTCCTAACTCGCACCAAGTCCCACTCACCCATCACCCCCTGTGCTCCGTGTCCTAACTCGCACCAAGTCCCACTCACCCATCACCCCCTGTGCCCCGTGTCCTAACTCACACCAAGTCCCACTCACCCATCACCCCCTGTGCCCCTTGCCCTAACTCACACCGAGTCCCACTCACCCATCACCCCCTGTGCCCCGTTTCCTAACTCACACCCAGTCCCGCTCACCCATCACCCCCTGTGCCCTGTGTCCTAACTCGCACCGAGTCCCGCTCACCCATCACCCCCTGTGCCCTGTGTCCTAACTCGCACCAAGTCCCACTCACCTATCACCCCCTGTGCCCTGTGTCCTAACTCGCACCGAGTCCCGCTCACCCATCACCCCCTGTGCCCTGTGTACTAACTCGCACCGAGTCCCACTCACCCATCACCCCCTGTGCCCCGTGTCCTAACTCACACCCAGTCCCGCTCACCCATCACCCCCTGTGCCCTGTGTCCTAACTCGCACCAAGTCCCACTCACCCATCACCCCCTGTGCTCCGTGTCCTAACTCGCACCAAGTCCCACTCACCCATCATCCCCTGTGCCCCGTGTCCTAACCCGCACCAACTCTCACTCACACATCACCCCCTGTGCCCTGTGTCCTAACTCGCACCAAGTCCCACTCACCCATCAACCCCTGTGCCCCATGTCCTAACTCACACCAAGTCCCACTCACCCATCACCCCCTGTGCCCCGTGTCCTAACTCACACCAAGTCCCACTCACCCATCACCCCCTGTGCCCCGTGTCCTAACTCACACCGAGTCCCACTCACCCATCACCCCCTATGCCCCGTTTCCTAACTCACACCCAGTCCCGCTCACCCATCACCCCCTGTGCCCTGTGTCCTAACTCGCACCGAGTCCCGCTCACCCATCACCCCCTGTGCCCTGTGTCCTAACTCGCACCAAGTCCCACTCACCTATCACCCCCTGTGCCCTGTGTCCTAACTCGCACCGAGTCCCGCTCACCCATCACCCCCTGTGCCCTGTGTCCTAACTCGCACCAAGTCCCACTCACCCATCACCCCCTGTGCCCTGTGTCCTAACTCGCACCGAGTCCCGCTCACCCATCACCCCCTGTGCCACGTGTCCTAACTTGCACCAAGTCCCACTCACCCATCACCCCCTGTGCCCCGTGTCCTAACTCGCACCAAGTCCCACTCACCCATCACCCCCTGTGCTCCGTGTCCTAACTCGCACCAAGTCCCACTCACCCATCACCCCCTGTGCTCCGTGTCCTAACTCGCACCAAGTCCCACTCACCCATCATCCCCTGTGCCCCGTGTCCTAACCCGCACCAACTCTCACTCACACATCACCCCCTGTGCACTGTGTCCTAACTCGCACCAAGTCCCGCTCACCCATCAACCCCTGTGCCCCATGTCCTAACTCACACCAAGTCCCACTCACCCATCACCCCCTGTGCCCCGTGTCCTAACTCACACCAAGTCCCACTCACCCATCACCCCCTGTGCCCCGTGTCCTAACTCACACCAAGTCCCACTCACCCATCACCCCCTGTGCCCCTTGCCCTAACTCACACCGAGTCCCACTCACCCATCACCCCCTGTGCCCCGTTTCCTAACTCACACCCAGTCCCGCTCACCCATCACCCCCTGTGCCCTGTGTCCTAACTCGCACCGAGTCCCGCTCACCCATCACCCCCTGTGCCCTGTGTCCTAACTCGCACCAAGTCCCACTCACCTATCACCCCCTGTGCCCTGTGTCCTAACTCGCACCGAGTCCCGCTCACCCATCACCCCCTGTGCCCTGTGTCCTAACTCGCACCAAGTCCCACTCAACCATCACCCCCTGTGCCCTGTGTCCTAACTCGCACCGAGTCCCGCTCACCCATCACCCCCTGTGCCACGTGTCCTAACTCACACCCAGTCCCACTCACCCATCACCCCCTGTGCCACGTGTCCTAACTTGCACCAAGTCCCACTCACCCATCACCCCCTGTGCCCTGTGTCCTAACTCACACTGAGTCCCGCTCACCCATCACCCCCTGTGCTCAGTGTCCTAACTCGCACCGAGTCCCACTCACCCATCACCCACTGTGCCCTGTGTCCTAACTCGCACCGAGTTCCGCTCACCCATCACCCCCTGTGCCCTGTGTCCTAACTCGCACCAAGTCCCACTCACCCATCACCCCCTGTGCCCTGTGTCCTAACTCGCACCGAGTCCCGCTCACCCATCACCCCCTGTGCCACGTGTCCTAACTTGCACCAAGTCCCACTCACCCATCACCCCCTGTGCCCTGTGTCCTAACTCGCACCAAGTCCCACTCACCCATCACCCCCTGTGCTCCGTGTCCTAACTCGCACCAAGTCCCACTCACCCATCACCCCCTGTGCTCCGTGTCCTAACTCGCACCAAGTCCCACTCACCCATCATCCCCTGTGCCCTGTGTCCTAACTCGCACCAAGTCCCACTCACCCATCACCCCCTGTGCCCTGTGTCCTAACTCGCACCGAGTCCCGCTCACCCATCACCCCCTGTGCCCCGTGTCCTAACTCACACCAAGTCCCACTCACCCATCACCCCCTGTGCCCTGTGTCCTAACTCGCACCAAGTCCCACTCACCCATCACCCCCTGTGCTCCGTGTCCTAACTTGCACCAAGTCCCACTCACCCATCACCCCCTGTGCTCCGTGTCCTAACTCGCACCAAGTCCCACTCACCCATCATCCCCTGTGCCCCGTGTCCTAACCCGCACCAACTCTCACTCACACATCACCCCCTGTGCCCTGTGTCCTAACTCGCACCAAGTCCCGCTCACCCATCAACCCCTGTGCCCCATGTCCTAACTCACACCAAGTCCCACTCACCCATCACCCCCTGTGCCCCGTGTCCTAACTCACACCAAGTCCCACTCACCCATCACCCCCTGTGCCCCGTGTCCTAACTCACACCAAGTCCCACTCACCCATCACCCCCTGTGCCCCTTGCCCTAACTCACACCGAGTCCCACTCACCCATCACCCCCTGTGCCCCGTTTCCTAACTCACACCCAGTCCCGCTCACCCATCACCCCCTGTGCCCTGTGTCCTAACTCGCACCGAGTCCCGCTCACCCATCACCCCCTGTGCCCTGTGTCCTAACTCGCACCAAGTCCCACTCACCTATCACCCCCTGTGCCCTGTGTCCTAACTCGCACCGAGTCCCGCTCACCCATCACCCCCTGTGCCCTGTGTACTAACTCGCACCGAGTCCCACTCACCCATCACCCCCTGTGCCCTGTGTCCTAACTCGCACCAAGTCCCACTCACCCATCACCCCCTGTGCCCCGTGTCCTAACTCGCACCAAGTCCCACTCACCCATCACCTCCTGTGCCCTGTGTCCTAACTCGCACCAAGTCCCACTCACCCATCACCCCCTGTGATCCGTGTCCTAACTCGCACCAAGTCCCACTCACCCATCACCCCCTGTGTTCCGTGTCCTAACTCGCACCAAGTCCCACTCACCCATCACCCCCTGTGCTCCGTGTCCTAACTCGCACCAAGTCCCACTCACCCATCACCCCCTGTGCTCCGTGTCCTAACTCGCACCAAGTCCCACTCACCCATCATCCCCTGTGCCCCGTGTCCTAACCCGCACCAACTCTCACTCACACATCACCCCCTGTGCCCTGTGTCCTAACTCGCACCAAGTCCCACTCACCCATCAACCCCTGTGCCCCTTGTCCTAACTCACACCAAGTCCCACTCACCCATCACCCCCTGTGCCCCGTGTCCTAACTCACACCAAGTCCCACTCACTCATCACCCCCTGTGCCCCGTGTCCTAACTCACACCAAGTCCCACTCACCCATCACCCCCTGTGCCCCTTGCCCTAACTCACACCGAGTCCCACTCACCCATCACCCCCTATGCCCCGTTTCCTAACTCACACCCAGTCCCGCTCACCCATCACCCCCTGTGCCCTGTGTCCTAACTCGCACCGAGTCCCGCTCACCCATCACCCCCTGTGCCCTGTGTCCTAACTCGCACCAAGTCCCACTCACCTATCACCCCCTGTGCCCTGTGTCCTAACTCGCACCGAGTCCCGCTCACCCATCACCCCCTGTGCCCTGTGTCCTAACTCGCACCAAGTCCCACTCACCCATCACCCCCTGTGCCCTGTGTCCTAACTCGCACCGAGTCCCGCTCACCCATCACCCCCTGTGCCACGTGTCCTAACTTGCACCAAGTCCCACTCACCCATCACCCCCTGTGCCCCGTGTCCTAACTCGCACCAAGTCCCACTCACCCATCACCCCCTGTGCTCCGTGTCCTAACTCGCACCAAGTCCCACTCACCCATCATCCCCTGTGCCCCGTGTCCTAACCCGCACCAACTCTCACTCACACATCACCCCATGTGCCCTGTGTCCTAACTCGCACCAAGTCCCGCTCACCCATCAACCCCTGTGCCCCATGTCCTAACTCACACCAAGTCCCACTCACCCATCACCCCCTGTGCCCCGTGTCCTGACTCACACCAAGTCCCACTCACCCATCACCCCCTGTGCCCCGTGTCCTAACTCACACCAAGTCCCACTCACCCATCACCCCCTGTGCCCCTTGCCCTAACTCACACCGAGTCCCACTCACCCATCACCCCCTGTGCCCCGTTTCCTAACTCACACCCAGTCCCGCTCACCCATCACCCCCTGTGCCCTGTGTCCTAACTCGCACCGAGTCCCGCTCACCCATCACCCCCTGTGCCCTGTGTCCTAACTCGCACCAAGTCCCACTCACCCATCACCCCCTGTGCTCCGTGTCCTAACTCGCACCAAGTCCCACTCACCCATCATCCCCTGTGCCCCGTGTCCTAACCCGCACCAACTCTCACTCACACATCACCCCCTGTGCCCTGTGTCCTAACTCGCACCAAGTCCCACTCACCCATCACCCCCTGTGCCCTGTGTCCTAACTCGCACCGAGTCCCACTCACCCATCACCCCCTGTGCCCCGTGTCCTAACTCACACCAAGTCCCACTCACCCATCACCCCCTGTGCTCCGTGTCCTAACTCGCACCAAGTCCCACTCACCCATCATCCCCTGTGCCCCGTGTCCTAACCCGCACCAACTCTCACTCACACATCACCCCCTGTGCCCTGTGTCCTAACTCGCACCAAGTCCCACTCACCCATCACCCCCTGTGCCCCATGTCCTAACTCACACCAAGTCCCACTCACCCATCACCCCCTGTGCCCCGTGTCCTAACTCACACCAAGTCCCACTCACCCATCACCCCCTGTGCCCCGTGTCCTAACTCACACCCAGTCCCACTCACCCATCACCCCCTGTGCCCTGTGTCCTAACTCGCACCAAGTCCCACTCACCCATCACCCCCTGTGTTCCGTGTCCTAACTCGCACCAAGTCCCACTCACCCATCACCCCCTGTGCTCCGTGTCCTAACTCGCACCAAGTCCCACTCACCCATCACCCCCTGTGCTCCGTGTCCTAACTCGCACCAAGTCCCACTCACCCATCATCCCCTGTGCCCTGTGTCCTAACTCGCACCAAGTCCCACTCACCCATCATCCCCTGTGCCTCGTGTCCTAACCCGCACCAACTCTCACTCACACATCACCCCCTGTGCCCTGTGTACTAACTCGCACCGAGTCCCACTCACCCATCACCCCCTGTGCCCTGTGTCCTAACTCACACCCAGTCCCACTCACCCATCACCCCCTGTGCCCTGTGTCCTAACTCGCACCAAGTCCCACTCACCCATCACCCCCTGTGCTCCGTGTCCTAACTCGCACCAAGTCCCACTCACCCATCACCCCCTGTGCCCCCTGTCCTAACTCACACCAAGTCCCACTCACCCATCATCCCCTGTGCCCCATGTCCTAACTCACACCAAGTCCCACTCACCCATCACCCCCTGTGCCCCGTGTCCTAACTCGCACCAAGTCCCACTCACCCATCACCCCCTGTGCCCCGTGTCCTAACTCACACCAAGTCCCACTCACCCATCACCCCCTGTGCCCCGTGTCCTAACTCACACCAAGTCCCACTCACCCATCACCCCCTGTGCCCCGTGTCCTAACTCACACCAAGTCCCACTCACCCATCACCCCCTGTGCCCCGTGTCCTAACTCACACCAAGTCCCACTCACCCATCACCCCCTGTGCCCCGTGTCCTAACTCGCACCAAGTCCCACTCACCCATCACCCCCTGTGCCCCGTGTCCTAACTCGCACCAAGTCCCACTCACCCATCACCCCCTGTGCCCCGTGTCCTAACTCACACCAAGTCCCACTCACCCATCACCCCCTGTGCCCCGTGTCCTAACTCACACCAAGTCCCACTCACCCATCACCCCCTGTGCCCCGTGTCCTAACTCACACCAAGTCCCACTCACCCATCACCCCCTGTGCCCCGTGTCCTAACTCGCACCAAGTCCCACTCACCCATCACCCCCTGTGCCCCGTGTCCTAACTCGCACCAAGTCCCACTCACCCATCACCCCCTGTGCCCCGTGTCCTAACTCGCACCAAGTCCCACTCACCCATCACCCCCTGTGCCCTGTGTCCTAACTCGCACCGTCCCACTCACCCATCACCCCCTGTGCCCCGTGTCCTAACTCGCACCAAGTCCCACTCACCCATCACCCCCTGTGCCCCATGTCCTAACTCACACCAAGTCCCACTCACCCATCACCCCCTGTGCCCCGTGTCCTAACTCACACCAAGTCCCACTCACCCATCACTCCCTGTGCCCCGTGTCCTAACTCGCACCAAGTCCCACTCACCCATCACCCCCTGTGCCCCATGTCCTAACTCACACCAAGTCCCACTCAACCATCACCCCCTGTGCCCTGTGTCCTAACTCGCACCAAGTCCCACTCACCCATCACCCCCTGTGCCCCATGTCCTAACTCACACCAAGTCCCACTCACCCATCACCCCCTGTGCCCCGTGTCCTAACTCACACCGAGTCCCGCTCACCCATCACCCCCTGTGCCCCGTGTCCTAACTCACACCAAGTCCCACTCACCCATCACCCCCTGTGCCCCGTGTCCTAACTCACACCAAGTCCCACTCACCCATCACCCCCTGTGCCCCGTGTCCTAACTCACACCAAGTCCCACTCACCCATCACCCCCTGTGCCCCGTGTCCTAACTCACACCAAGTCCCACTCACCCATCACCCCCTGTGCCCCGTGTCCTAACTCGCACCAAGTCCCACTCACCCATCACCCCCTGTGCCCCGTGTCCTAACTCGCACCAAGTCCCACTCACCCATCACCCCCTGTGCCCCGTGTCCTAACTCGCACCAAGTCCCACTCACCCATCACCCCCTGTGCCCCGTGTCCTAACTCGCACCAAGTCCCACTCACCCATCACCCCCTGTGCCCCGTGTCCTAACTCGCACCAAGTCCCACTCACCCATCACCCCCTGTGCCCCATGTCCTAACTCACACCAAGTCCCGCTCACCCATCACCCCCTGTGCCCCGTGTCCTAACTCACACCAAGTCCCGCTCACCCATCACCCCCTGTGCCCTGTGTCCTAACTCGCACCAAGTCCCACTCACCCATCACCCCCTGTGCCCCATGTCCTAACTCACACCAAGTCCCGCTCACCCATCACCCCCTGTGCCCCGTGTCCTAACTCACACCAAGTCCCGCTCACCCATCACCCCCTGTGCCCCGTGTCCTAACTCGCACCAAGTCCCACTCACCCATCACCCCCTGTGCCCTGTGTCCTAACTCGCACCAAGTCCCACTCACCCATCACCCCCTGTGCCCCGTGTCCTAACTCACACCAAGTCCCACTCACCCATCACCCCCTGTGCCCCATGTCCTAACTCACACCGAGTCCCGCTCACCCATCACCCCCTGTGCCCCGTGTCCTAACTCGCACCAAGTCCCACTCACCCATCACCCCCTGTGCCCTGTGTCCTAACTCGCACCCAGTCCCACTCACCCATCACCCCCTGTGCCCCGTGTCCTAACTCACACCCAGTCCCGCTCACCCATCACCCCCTGTGCCCCGTGTCCTAACTCGCACCAAGTCCCACTCACCCATCACCCCCTGTGCCCTGTGTCCTAACTCGCACCCAGTCCCACTCACCCATCACCCCCTGTGCCCCGTGTCCTAACTCGCACCAAGTCCCACTCACCCATCACCCCCTGTGCCCTGTGTCCTAACTCGCACCAAGTCCCACTCACCCATCACCCCCTGTGCCCTGTGTCCTAACTCGCACCGACTCTCACTCACCCATCACCCCCTGTGCCCCGTGTCCTAACTCACACCGAGTCCCACTCACCCATCACCCCCTGTGCCCTGTGTCCTAACTCGCACCAAGTCCCACTCACCCATCACCCCCTGTACCCCGTGTCCTAACTCACACCAAGTCCCACTCACCCATCACCCCCTGTACCCTGTGTCCTAACTCACACCGACTCTCACTCACACATCACCCCTTGTGCTCTCTGGCCTAAAACACCTGAATTTTAAAATCCTCAGCCTTGTTTTCAAATCCCTCCATGGCCTCACCCCCTCCCTATCTCTGTAACCTCCTGCAGCCCCACAGTCTTCCGAGATGTCGGCGCTCCTCCAATTCTGGCCCTAACCTTTACCCTCACCCTGGGTCCTAAGCTCTGGAACTCCCTCCCTAAACCTCTCCGGCCTTCTACCTCGCTCTCTCCTCCTTTAAAACCCTTAAACTGACCTCCTTGATCAAGTCTTTGGGCGCCTGTCCTAATATCTCCTTAAGTAGCTCAGTGTGAAACGTTTTGTGATTTCCCCTCCTGTGAAGCTCCTTGGGATGTTTTATTACTCTAGTGCCGCTGTGTGTTAGTACTTGTTAGTCTGTGACTCTCTGGACCAATGGAAGAACAATCCCCCTCTGCACATGTGAACCTCAGTTGTGAGCCGGGTGGATGAATCGGTAACGTGTGGCGTGGTTGTTAAACCTTTGTGGACAAACCAACTAGCTCTTAATAGCAATGAGTTACTGTGAATTCTGAAGCAAAGGACCCATCAGGCAAATACATGACAGTGTGAGCCACCTTCTTGAACCGCTGCAGTCCGTGTGGTGAAGGTGCTCCCACAGTAACTTTGTTGTAGTGGTTTGTTACAACTGAGTGGCTCGCTGGGCCATTTCTATTAAGTATTGAATAACTCCACGAGGCTAAGTACAGTGAGCTCGTTCAGGCGTGACCTTACTCCAGTTTATTTATTCTCAAAGTGAGGATTCAACATGGCTGCCAACATTATATACACGGCTTGTACGTGTCTGCCAGTGACCATTAGCACTCCGACCGTCGTGCCCTCCGGTGGTAGGTAAAACCCAGTTAACATACATAACAATTTCAGAGGGCTGTTAAGAGTCAATCACATCGCTGTGGGTCTGGGGTCACATATCGGCCCAGACTGGGTAAGGACACAGACGTCCTTACCTAAAGGGACATCAGTGAACAGGATGGGTTTTTACAACAATCCGGGAGTTTCACGGTCACCATTACTGATACTAGATTTTCATTCCAGATTTATTTAATTATCTGAATTTAAATTCCCCAGCTGCCCTGGTGGGATTTGAACCACTGTCTCTGGATTACTGGTACAGTAACACAACCACTCTGCTCCCGTACCCTCATAAGAACAAAAGAAATAGGAGCAGGAGTCGGCCATTCGGCCCCTCGAGCCTGCTCCGCCATTCAATAAGATCATGGCTGATCCGATCATGGACTCAGCTCCACTTCCCCGCCCGCTCCCCATAACCCTTCACTCCCTTATCGCTCAAAAATCTGTCTATCTCTGCCTTAAATATATTCAATGGCCCAGCCTCCACAGCTCTCTGGGGCAGAGAATTCCACAGATTTACAACCCTCAGAGAGAAGAAATTCCTCCTCATCTCAGTTTTAAATGGGCGACCACTTATTCTAAGATCGTGCCCCCGAGTTCTAGTCTCCCCCATCAGTGGAAACATCCTCTCTGCATCCACCTTGTCGAGCCCCCTCATAATCTTATACGTTTCGATAAGATCACCTCTCATTCTTCTGAGCTCCAATGAGTAGAGGCCCAACCTCCTCAACCTATCTCCGGAACCAATAAGGTTGATAAGGATGTGTAAAAAGATCAAGGAGTTCGATGTCCGATCACAAATGATGTAGAATATAGAAAGAGGAGATGATAAAACGATGGTAAAACCTGAATAATCCCTCAGTTAGGCTTCACACTGTAGGGAGGGTGTTGGATGCTTTCGAGAGGGCCCAGTGCAGATTCAGTAATGCTGTCTGGCGTGAGGAAACACAAAAGTAAAGAAATACTGGAAAAATGGGATCTTTGTTCATTCGAGCATTGCAGATTACAGGCTGTAACAGGGCTAGATTCTCAGCTTTGATGTTTTCAGGGGTGATAAGGCGGTTAAGAAGGCACACGGAACACTTGCCTTTATTAGTCGAGGCATAGTATACAAGAGCAGGAAGGTTTTGCTTGAATTGCATAAAACACTAGTTAGGCCACAGCTGGAATAAGAACATAAGAAATAGGAGCTCTGCCATTTAATACGACCATGGCTGATCTGATCATGGACTCAGCTCCACTTCCCCGCCCGCTCCCCATAACCCTTCACTCCCTTATCGCTCAAAAATCTGTCTATCTCCACCTTAAATATATTCACTGACCCAGCCTCCACAGCTCTCTGGGGCAGAGAATTCCACAGATTTACAACCCTCTGAGAGAAGAAATTCCTCCTCATCTCAGTTTTAAATGGGCGGCCCCTTATTCTAAGATCATGCCCTCTCCCCAAAAAGCTGCTGAGGCCGGGGGTCAGTTGGAGCTTTCAAGACTGAGATGGAGAGGGTTTTGTCGCGTAAGGGTATTAGGGGTTATGGAGCAAAGGTGGGTAAGTGGGGTTGAGACGCAGATCACCCTTGATGCGATTGAGTGGCAGAACAGGCTCGAGGTGCTGAATGGGCCTCCTCCTGTTTCTGTGTAACAGGCTCCAGGGGCTGAATGGGCCTCCTCCTGTTTCTGTGTAACAGGCTCCAGGGGCTGAATGGGCCTCCTCCTGTTTCTGTGTAACAGGCTCCAGGGGCTGAATGGGCCTCCTCCTGTTCCTGTGTAACAGGCTCCAGGGGCAGAATGGGCCTCCTCCTGTTCCTGTGTAACAGGCTCGAGGGGCTGAATGGGCCTCCTCCTGTTCCTGTGTAACAGGCTCGAGGGGCTGAATGGGCCTCCTCCTGTTCCTGTGTAACAGGCTCAAGGGGCTGAATGGGCCTCCTCCTGTTCCTGTGTAACAGGCTCAAGGGGCTGAATGGGCCTCCTCCTGTTCCTGTGTAACAGGCTCAAGGGGCTGAATGGGCCTCCTCCTGTTCCTGTGTAACAGGCTCGAGGGGCTGAATGGGCCTCCTCCTGTTCCTGTGTAACAGGCTCAAGGGGCTGAATGGGCCTCCTCCTGTTCCTGTGTAACAGGCTCGAGGGGCTGAATGGGCCTCCTCCTGTTCCTGTGTAACAGGCTCAAGGGGCTGAATGGGCCTCCTCCTGTTCCTGTGTAACAGGCTCAAGGGGCTGAATGGGCCTCCTCCTGTTCCTGTGTAACAGGCTCGAGGGGCTGAATGGGCCTCCTCCTGTTCCTGTGTAACAGGCTCGAGGGGCTGAATGGGCCTCCTCCTGTTCCTGTGTAACAGGCTCGAGGGGCCGTATGGGCCTCCTCCTGTTCCTGTGTAAAAGGCTCGAGGGGCTGAATGGGCCTCCTCCTATCCCTGTATAACAGGCTCAAGGGGCTGAATGGGCCTCCTCCTGTTCCTGTGTAACAGGCTCGAGCGTCTGAATGGGCCTCCTCCTATCCCTGTATAACAGGCTCAAGGGGCTGAATGGGCCTCCTCCTATCCCTGTATAACAGGCTCAGGGGGCTGAATGGGCCTCCTCCTGTTCCTGTGTAACAGGCTCAAGGGGCTGAATGGGCCTCCTCCTATCCCTGTATAACAGGCTCAAGGGGCTGAATGGGCCTCCTCCTATCCCTGTATAACAGGCTCAGGGGGCTGAATGGGCCTCCTCCATCCCTGTGTACCCGCCCCACTGGGAAACAGTAGCAGGGTCCAGGGAACATCACTTGAAGCCCCAGCCTGGCATTCCAATTCTTTACAAGAGTTTCTTCGAGCGGGAGTCTCTATATCAAAGTTGTGAGCTGAAAAGTTTGCAGATGGGCCCAGACTCTCCTGTTTACCGTTTCCAATTTATTTTGCAATGTGGGAGAGAGCAGATTAAAGACATCATTCAGGTTCCAACACGTTCACCACCCTGAGAAAACACAGCGTCTGGCAGCAGACAATTAGCAGGTTCAGCTCAGTGTTTCAGTCCTCGACCTGGGAGAGAATGAAACCCAGAGAGCTTCCCAGCACACAAGGGGGCATCTCCAGCCCATCACACACTCCCAGGGCAGGTACAGCACGGGTTAGATACAGAGTAAAGCTCTCTCTACACTGTCCCATCAAACACTCCCAGGGCAGGTACAGGGGGTTAGATACAGAGTAAAGCTCCCTCTACACTGTCCCATCAAACACTCCCAGGGCAGGTACAGGGGGTTAGATACAGAGTAAAGCTCCCTCTACACTGTCCCATCAAACACTCCCAGGGCAGGTACAGCACGGGTTAGATACAGAGTAAAGCTCCCTCTACACTGTCCCATCAAACACTCCCAGGGCAGGTACAGCACGGGTTAGATACAGAGTAAAGCTCCCTCTACACTGTCCCATCAAACACTCCCAGGGCAGGTACAGCACGGGGTTAGATACAGAGTAAAGCTCCCTCTACACTGTCCCATCAAACACTCCCAGGGCAGGTACAGGGGGTTAGATACAGAGTAAAGCTCCCTCTACACTGTCCCATCAAACACTCCCAGGGCAGGTACAGGGGGTTAGATACAGAGTAAAGCTCCCTCTACACTGTCCCATCACACACTCCCAGGGCAGGTACAGCATGGGTTAGATACAGAGTAAAGCTCCCTCTACACTGTCCCATCACACACTCCCAGGGCAGGTACAGCACGGGTTAGATACAGAGTAAAGCTCCCTCTACACTGTCCCATCAAACACTCCCAGGGCAGGTACAGCATGGGGTTAGATACAGAGTAAAGCTCCCTCTACACTGTCCCATCAAACACTCCTAGGGCAGGTACAGGGGGTTAGATACAGAGTAAAGCTCCCTCTACACTGTCCCATCAAACACTCCCAGGGCAGGTACAGCACGGGGTTAGATACAGAGTAAAGCTCCCTCTACACTGTCCCATCAAACACTCCCAGGGCAGGTACAGGGGGTTAGATACAGAGTAAAGCTCCCTCTACACTGTCCCATCAAACACTCCTAGGGCAGGTACAGGGGGTTAGATACAGAGTAAAGCTCCCTCTACACTGTCCCATCAAACGCTCCCAGGGCAAGTACAGCACGGGGTTAGATACAGAGTAAAGCTCCCTCTACACTGTCCCATCAAACACTCCCAGGGCAGGTACAGCACGGGTTAGAAACAGAGTAAAGCTCCCTCTACACTGTCCCATCACACACTCCCAGGGCAGGTACAGCACGGGGTTAGATACAGAGTAAAGCTCCCTCTACACTGTCCCATCACACACTCCCAGGGTAGGTACAGGGGGTTAGATACAGAGTAAAGCTCCCTCTACACTGTCCCATCAAACACTCCCAGGGCAGGTACAGCACGGGTTAGATACAGAGTAAAGCTCCCTCTACACTATCCCATCAAACACTCCCAGGGCAGGTACAGCACGGGTTAGATACAGAGTAAAGCTCCCTCTACACTATCCCATCAAACACTCCCAGGGCAGGTACAGCACGGGTTAGATACAGAGTAAAGCTCCCTCTGCAGTGCACTATGTAAGGCAGGTGAGAGGTTTGTGAGTGTATGCCAGTATTCCCTGAGTGACGCGCCCATTGGGGACAGTAGTGGAGCTCGGGAATTGGTACTTTGTGCGCAGTGTGTGACGTGGGAGAGCGAGGTCGATTTGGAGCTAAATTTAGAAACAGTAATAAGGGCCCATGGGTGCAGTCAATAAAAACATAATCTCTGGGGGTTGAGAGATGGTTTTCTCTCTCCCCCATTGCGCCCCCCTGCCCCTCCCCTCCCCCTCCCCCGATGCTTCTCACAATTCCTGCAACTTGGCATATTGTACACCTGACATGTACTCACTCATTCTCCAATATGTCAGGAGCACGAACCCTGGCTGATTTCCCCCTCTCTCTAACCCAGGGGTCACTGGGCAGTGATCAGGAGCAGGAGCCCTGGCTGATTTCCCCTCTCTCTCTAACCCAGGGGTCACTGGGCGGTGATCAGGAGCAGGAACCCTGGCTGATTTCCTCTCTCTAACCCAGAGGTCACTGGGCAGTGATAAGGAGCAGGATCCCTGGCTGATTTCCCCTCTCTCTAACCCAGGGGTCACTGGGCAGTGATAAGGAGCAGGATCCCTGGCTGATTTCCCCTCTCTCTAACCCAGGGGTCACTGGGCAGTGATCAGGAGCATGAACCCTGGCTGATTTCCTCTCTCTCTAACCCAGGGGTCACTGGGCAGTGATCAGGAGCAGGAACCCTGGCTGATTTCCTCTCTCTCTAACCCAGGGGTCACTGGGCAGTGATCAGGAGCAGGAACCCTGGATGATTTCCTCTCTCTCTAACCCAGGGGTCACTGGGCAGTGATCAGGAGCAGGAACCCTGGCTGATTTCCTCTCTCTCTCTAACCCAGGGGTCACTGGGCAGTGATCAGGAGCAGGAACACTGGCTGATTTCCTCTCTCTCTCTAACCCAGGGGTCACTGGGCAGTGATCAGGAGCAGGAATGTGGCTGATTTCCTCTCTCTCTCAAACCCAGGGGTCACTGGGCAATGATCAGGAGCAGGAACCTTGGCTGATTTCCTCTCTCTAACCCAGATGTCACTAGGTGGTGATCAGGAGCAGGAACCCTGGCTGATTTCCTCTTTCTAACCCAGGGGTCACTGGGCAGTGATCAGGACCAGGAACCCTGGCTGATTTCCTCTCTCTCCAACCCAGGAGTCACTGGTCAGTGATCAGGAGCAGGAACCCTGGCTGATTTCCTCTCTCTCTCCAACCCAGGGGTCACTGGGCAGTGATCAGGAGCAGGAACCCTGGCTGATTTCCTCTCTCTCCAACCCAGGAGTCACTGGTCAGTGATCAGGAGCAGGAACCCTGGCTGATTTCCTCTCTCTCTCCAACCCAGGAGTCACTGGTCAGTGATCAGGAGCAGGAACCCTGGCTGATTTCCTCTCTCTCTCCAACCCAGGGGTCACTGGGCAGTGATCAGGAGCAGGAACCCTGGCTGATTTCCCCTCTCTCTAGCCCTGGGGTCACTGGGCAGTGATCAGGAGCAGGAACCCTGGCTGATTCCCCCTCTCTCTAGCCCTGGGGTCACTGGGCAGTGATCAGGAGCAGGAACCTTGGCTGTTACCCCCTTTCTCTAACCCAGGGATCACTGGGCAGTGATCAGGAGCAGGAACCCTGGCTGATTTCCTCTCTCTCTAACCCAGGGGTCACTGGGCAGTGATCAGGAGCAGGATCCCTGGCTGATTTCCCCTCTCTCTAACCCAGGGGTCACTGGGCAGTGATCAGGAGCAGGAACTCTGGCTGATTTCCCCTCTCTCTAACCCAGGGGGCACTGGGCAGTGATCAGGAGCAGGAACCCTGGCTGATTTCCTCTCTCACCCTAACCCATGGGTCACTGGACAGTGATCAGGAGCAGGAATCCTGGCTGATTTCCCCTCTCTCGAACCCAGGGGTCACTGGGCAGTGATCAGGAGCAGGAACTCTGGCTGATTTCCTCTCTTTAACCCAGAGGTCACTGGGCAGTGATCAGGAACAGGAATGTGGCTGATTTCCCCTCTCTCGAACCCAGGGGTCACTGGAAAGTGATCAGGAGCAGGAACCGTGGCTGATTTCCTCTCTCTCTAACCCAGGGGTCACTAGATAGTCATCAGGAGCAGGAACCCTGGCTGATTTCCTCTCTCTCTAACCCAGGGGTCACTAGGTGGTGATCAGGAGCAGGAACCCTGGCTGATTTCCTCTCTCTCTCTCTCTAACCCAGGGGTCACTAGGTGGTGATCAGGAGCAGGAACCCTGGCTGATTTCCCTCTCTCTCTAACTCAGGGGTCACTGGGCAGTGATCAGGAGCAGGAACCCTGGCTGATTTCCTCTCTCTCTCTAACCCAGGGGTCACTAGGTGGTGATCAGGAGCAGGAACCCTGGCTGATTTCCGCTCTCTCTAACCCAGGGGTCACTGGGCAGTGATCAGGAGCAGGAACTCTGGCTGATTTCCCCTCTCTCTAACCCAGGGTCACTGGGCAGTGATCAGGAGCAGGAACCCTGTCTGTTACCCCCTTTCTCTAACCCAGGGGTCACTGGGCAGTGATCAGGAACAGGAACCCTGGCTGATTTCCCCTCTCTCTAACCAAGGGGTCACTGGTTAGTTATCAGGAGCAGGAACCCTGGCTGTTACCCCCTTTCTCTAACCCAGGGGTCACTGGGCAGTGATCAGTAGCAGGAACCCTGGCTGATTTCCTTTCTCTCTAACCCAGGGGTCACTGGGCAGTGATCAGGAGCAGGATCCCTGGCTGATTTCCCCTCTCTCTAACCCAGGGGTCACTGGGCAGTGATCAGGAGCAGGAACTCTGGCTGATTTCCCCTCTCTCTAACCCAGGGGGCACTGGGCAGTGATCAGGAGCAGGAACCCTGGCTGATTTCCTCTCTCTCTCTAACCCAGAGGTCACTGGGCAGTGATCAGGAGCAGGAACCCTGGCTGATTTCCTCTCTCTCTAACCCAGGGGTCACTGGGCAGTGATCAGGAGCAGGAACCCTGGCTGATTTCCCCTCTCTCTAACCCAGGGGTCACTGGGCAGTGATCAGGAGCAGGAACCCCGGCTGATTTCCTCTCTCTCTAACCCAGGGGGCACTGGGCAGTGATCAGGAGCAGGAACCCTGGCTGATTTCCTCTCTCTCTCTAACCCAGGGGTCACTGGGCAGTGATCAGGAGCAGGAACCCTGACTGATTTCCCCTCTCTATCCCTAACCTAGGGGTCACTGGGCAGTGATCAGGAGCAGGAACCCTGGCTGATTTCCCCTCTCTCTCTAACCCAGGGGTCACTGGGCAGTGATCAGGAGCAGGAACCCTGGCTGATTTCCTCTCTCTAGCCCAGACCTCACTGGGCAGTGATCAGGAACCAGAGCTGAATTCCCTCGACTGCCAATGTTGTGACTGGTTTAGGGCAGTGCTGAGGTTAAAGTCCTTGTCAATGCACTGGGTGGAATTTAGTGATAGCTAGACAAGACATAGACCTCTCACAGATAGGCACACGCGCGTACACACACACATGCGCAAACACATACACAAATATACAAGCACAAACGCAGACACTAGTGCAAGAATATCATGAGGGAGTTCTCCCCGGCATCCTGGGGCCATCTCTCCTCCCTCAACCAACCCCACCAGTAAAGAAACCACTTGCCCTTCATTCATTCGCCTGCTGGCTTGTGGGATCTTGCTCTGCGGCGAGTCGCGACTACATTTCCTGCATGACAACAGCGACTGCCGGTTCGAAGTACATGGCTGGCTGCAAAGCGGTTCGGGTCGCCCAGGGTCCTGAAAGGGAGTTGGCTATCTTTTACCGTAAGTCTCCTCAAACCCATCACCCCGAAACAGTATCCGTTCACCGCCCCTGAACCCCAGCCTCAACATAAGAACATCAGAAATAGGAGCAGGAGCCGGCCATTCGGCCCCTCGAGCCTCTCCACCATTCAATAAGATCATGGCTGATCCGATCACTGACTCAGCTCCACTTCCCCGCCCGCTCCCCATAACCCTTCACTCCCTTATCGGTTAAGATAAGGTTACTCCTTGCCACATGCCCTGGTCAAGTGGCGAGGACAGTCCCTTTTGTGAAAGTGCCTCCTGGTAACTTACTCTGTTGCAGAACTGAGAGAGTAGAACATTGGGAAAAGGAGGCCCATTCAGCCCCTCGGGCCTGTTACACAGGAACAGGAGGAGGCCCATTCAGCCCCTCGAGCCTGATACACAGGAACAGGAGGAGGCCCATACGGCCCCTCGAGCCTGTTACACAGGAACAGGAGGGGGCCCATTCAGCCCCTCGAGCCTGATACACAGGAACAGGAGGAGGCCCATTCAGCCCCTCGAGCCTGTTACAGAGTGCTTTCTGACATCACCCCTAAACGGTACTTAGTCACTGGGCCTGACACCCCGTCACCGGGCCTGTGACCTCTCACCGGGGCCCGACACCCGACACCCCCTCACCGGGCCTGTGACCTCTCACCGGGGCCTGACACCCCCTCACTGGGCCTGTGACCTCTCACCGGGCCTGACACCCTCTCACCGGGCCTGACACCCTCTCACCGGGGCCTGTGACCTCTCACCGGGGCCCGACACCCCCTCACCGGGCCTGTGACCTCTCACCGGGGCCTGTGGCCTCTCACCGGGGCCTGTGACCTCTCACTGGGACCCGACACCCCCTCACCGGGCCTGTGACCTCTCACCGGGGCCCGACACCCCCTCACCGGGCCTGTGACCTCTCACCGGGGCCTGTGGCCTCTCACCGGGGCCTGTGACCTCTCACTGGGACCCGACACCCCCTCACCGGGCCTGTGACCTCTCACCGGGGCCCGACACCCCCTCACCGGGCCTGTGACCTCTCACCGGGCCTGTGGCCTCTCACCGGGGCCTGTGACCTCTCACCGGGCCTGACACCCTCTCACCGGGCCTGACACCCTCTCACCGGGGCCTGTGACCTCTCACCGGGGCCCGACACCCCCTCACCGGGCCTGTGACCTCTCACCGGGCCTGTGGCCTCTCACCGGGGCCTGTGACCTCTCACTGGGACCCGACACCCCCTCACCGGGCCTGTGGCCTCTCACCGGGCCTCTAACCTCTCACCGGGGCCCGACACCCCCTCACTGGGCCTGTGGCCTCTCACCGGGCCTGTGACCTCTCACCGGGCCTGACACCCCCTCACTGGGCCTGTGAGCCCCGGTTACTGCCTACACTTGCTGTGCACTGAGGATCACTCCCCTGTCTCTCGTTTCTCTGTGAGTCCTTTCATCGCTCTCTCCCTGTATTATTTTCAAACCTTCTTGCTGCCCCAGGATTCACCATGGAGCTTCCATCTCAGGTACCGAGGGAGCAGGGTATCGATTTCCCTCTGTACTGCCTGGAACTGCTCCTCACACAGCTCGCGCTCTTTCTTTCTGCCTTTTCTCTCATTGTCTCCCCCACTCTTTCCTTTCTCGCTCTCCATCCCTCTTTCTCACTCTCTCTCTCCTTCTTCGTCTTTCTCACTCTCCCCACCATCTCTGTCCTCTCTCTCTCCCCCTCTCCTTCACCCCTTCCCTCTCTCCTCATCTCCTTCACTCCCTCCCTCTCTCCCCATCTCTACCCTCTCTCTCACCACGTGCTCTTTCCCTCTCTTTCTAATCGCCCTGCTCTCTCTCTCTCTCTCTCTCTCTCTCCCTCCCCTGCTCTCTCTTCCCTCCCCAGGGCCCACCCCCGCGCTCTCTCTCCCTCCTTCCCTCACTCCCTCCACCCCCTGCTCTCTCCCTCCCTCCCCTCACTCCTCCACCCCTGCTCTCTCCCTCCCTCACTCCACTGCTCTCTCTCTCCCTCCTCCCCTCTCTCTCCCTCCCTCCCTCGCCCCTCTCTCCCTCCCCTTTCTCCTCCCTCCCTCCCCTTTCCCCCCCCTCTCTACCTCCCTCCCCTTTCTCCCCCCCTCTCTCCCTCGCTCCCCTTTCTCCCCCCCTCTCTCCCCTTTCTCCCCACTCTCTCCCTCCCTCCCCTTTCTCCCCACTCTCTCCCTCCCTCCCCTTTCTCCACCCTCTCTCCCCTCTCTTCCTCCCCTTTCTCCCCCCTCTCTCCCCTCTCCCTCCCCTTCCTCCCCCCTCTCTCCCTCCCCTTTCTCCCCCCTCTCTCCTTCTCTCTCACCCCCCACCTCACTCTCTCTCTCTCTCTCTCTCTCTCTTTTCCCCCCCCCCACCTCTCTCTCTCTCTCCCCCCCCCACACCTTCTCCTCTCCCCCCCCCACACCTCCCTCTCTCCCCCCCCCACACCTCCCTCTCTCCCCCCTCCCACACCTCCCTCTCTCCCCCCTCCCACCACCTCCCTCTCTCCCCCCCCACACCTCCCTCTCTCCCCCCCCCACACCTCCCTCTCTCCCCCCCCCCACACCTCCCTCTCTCCACCCCCCCCCACACCTCCCTCTCTCCCCCCCCACACCTCCCTCTCTCCCCCCTCCCCACACCTCCCTCTCTCCCCCCCCCCCACACCTCCCTCTCTCCCCCCCCCCACACCTCCCTCTCTCTCCCCCCCCCACACCTC
>NW_027251905.1:12500-22500 GCF_044704955.1 Pristiophorus japonicus
GGTCTCTGCAGACCTGGAGGCTCGAGACGTTTGTTTGGAAAACTCACCAAGTCTCGATTCTGCCACCTCCTACCTCTGTGCAGATACCCCGCCAACCCCCAAGGACAGAAATGACAAGTGTCAAGTTGGCGGGGCGTCGGGCCACCTGCTGCCGGCCATGAGCATCCAAATCCCCGCAAAAGGGGCATTTTCATTTCTTCATCGGGACTTCCGGCAATTTCCGAGGTTCAACTCATTAACGTTGTTCGCAGACACTTGCCAGAAAATGCAAGTGGCCACTTTGCCGGGCCGACTCGCTTGCCCAAGCGGGAAACCATCAACCGAAGGCCCGGTAAGGCGGCCGAATCTGACCTCATAGACTTCCACACAACGGGACTTTTGACTTTCCCGGCCGCGGGTGGCCTCCACCCGGCCTCAGCCATCAGCCCTGCCTGCCTCCAGCCGCCTTCTGGTTAATGAGTTATCCAGCCTGGCACTTCGGTTGCGCCAGCGAGACCAAGTCTCGGCTTTGGTTAATGATTTGAGCCGAACCGACCTGCCCCCCGCCACCGCGGGCTGAACTCGGCAAGGTCTGCCGATTTCCCGACTCCTTTCGGGGCCTAATCGGGTCGCGCGAGCCGCCTGGCGCGATCGGGGCCCATGCCCCGGCCTCTGCCAGGCCTCGGGCAGCCGCTTTTGAAGCCCGACCAAAAACCCGAAAAATGGGCAAAAAGGGAATAAATTCCCGCCCAAAAAGGGTGAATAGTCGGTTGGGCGGCAGCCCTGGTCGGTCTCTGCAGACCTGGAGGCTCGAGACGTTTGTTTGGAAAACTCACCAAGTCTCGATTCTGCCACCTCCTACCTCTGTGCAGATACCCCGCCAACCCCCAAGGACAGAAATGACAAGTGTCAAGTTGGCGGGGCGTCGGGCCACCTGCTGCCGGCCATGAGCATCCAAATCCCCGCAAAAGGGGCATTTTCATTTCTTCATCGGGACTTCCGGCAATTTCCAAGGTTCAACTCATTAACGTTGTTCGCAGACACTTGCCAGAAAATGCAAGTGGCCACTTTGCCGGGCCGACTCGCTTGCCCAAGCGGGAAACCATCAACCGAAGGCCCGGTAAGGCGGCCGAATCTGACCTCATAGACTTCCACACAACGGGACTTTTGACTTTCCCGGCCGCGGGTGGCCTCCACCCGGCCTCAGCCATCAGCCCTGCCTGCCTCCAGCCGCCTTCTGGTTAATGAGTTATCCAGCCTGGCACTTCGGTTGCGCCAGCGAGACCAAGTCTCGGCTTTGGTTAATGATTTGAGCCGAACCGACCTGCCCCCCGCCCCCCCCGGGCTGAACTCGGGCAGGTCTGCCGATTTCCCGACTCCTTTCGGGGCCTAATCGGGTCGCGCGAGCCGCCTGGCGCGATCGGGGACCATGCCCCGGCCTCTGCCAGGCCTCGGGCAGCCGCTTTTGAAGCCCGACCAAAAACCCGAAAAATGGGCAAAAAGGGAATAAATTCCCGCCCAAAAAGGGTGAATAGTCGGTTGGGCGGCAGCCCTGGTCGGTCTCTGCAGACCTGGAGGCTCGAGACGTTTGTTTGGAAAACTCACCAAGTCTCGATTCTGCCACCTCCTACCTCTGTGCAGATACCCCGCCAACCCCCAAGGACAGAAATGACAAGTGTCAAGTTGGCGGGGCGTCGGGCCACCTGCTGCCGGCCATGAGCATCCAAATCCCCGCAAAAGGGGCATTTTCATTTCTTCATCGGGACTTCCGACAATTGCCGAGGTTCAACTCATTAACGTTGTTCGCAGACACTTGCCAGAAAATGCAAGTGGCCACTTTGCCGGGCCGACTCGCTTGCCCAAGCGGGAAACCATCAACCGAAGGCCCGGTAAGGCGGCCGAATCTGACCTCATAGACTTCCACACAACGGGACTTTTGACTTTCCCGGCCGCGGGTGGCCTCCACCCGGCCTCAGCCATCAGCCCTGCCTGCCTCCAGCCGCCTTCTGGTTAATGAGTTATCCAGCCTGGCACTTCGGTTGCGCCAGCGAGACCAAGTCTCGGCTTTGGTTAATGATTTGAGCCGAACCGACCTGCCCCCCGCCACCGCGGGCTGAACTCGGCAAGGTCTGCCGATTTCCCGACTCCTTTCGGGGCCTAATCGGGTCGCGCGAGCCGCCTGGCGCGATCGGGGCCCATGCCCCGGCCTCTGCCAGGCCTCGGGCAGCCGCTTTTGAAGCCCGACCAAAAACCCGAAAAATGGGCAAAAAGGGAATAAATTCCCGCCCAAAAAGGGTGAATAGTCGGTTGGGCGGCAGCCCTGGTCGGTCTCTGCAGACCTGGAGGCTCGAGACGTTTGTTTGGAAAACTCACCAAGTCTCGATTCTGCCACCTCCTACCTCTGTGCAGATACCCCGCCAACCCCCAAGGACAGAAATGACAAGTGTCAAGTTGGCGGGGCGTCGGGCCACCTGCTGCCGGCCATGAGCATCCAAATCCCCGCAAAAGGGGCATTTTCATTTCTTCATCGGGACTTCCGGCAATTTCCAAGGTTCAACTCATTAACGTTGTTCGCAGACACTTGCCAGAAAATGCAAGTGGCCACTTTGCCGGGCCGACTCGCTTGCCCAAGCGGGAAACCATCAACCGAAGGCCCGGTAAGGCGGCCGAATCTGACCTCATAGACTTCCACACAACGGGACTTTTGACTTTCCCGGCCGCGGGTGGCCTCCACCCGGCCTCAGCCATCAGCCCTGCCTGCCTCCAGCCGCCTTCTGGTTAATGAGTTATCCAGCCTGGCACTTCGGTTGCGCCAGCGAGACCAAGTCTCGGCTTTGGTTAATGATTTGAGCCGAACCGACCTGCCCCCCGCCCCCCCCGGGCTGAACTCGGGCAGGTCTGCCGATTTCCCGACTCCTTTCGGGGCCTAATCGGGTCGCGCGAGCCGCCTGGCGCGATCGGGGACCATGCCCCGGCCTCTGCCAGGCCTCGGGCAGCCGCTTTTGAAGCCCGACCAAAAACCCGAAAAATGGGCAAAAAGGGAATAAATTCCCGCCCAAAAAGGGTGAATAGTCGGTTGGGCGGCAGCCCTGGTCGGTCTCTGCAGACCTGGAGGCTCGAGACGTTTGTTTGGAAAACTCACCAAGTCTCGATTCTGCCACCTCCTACCTCTGTGCAGATACCCCGCCAACCCCCAAGGACAGAAATGACAAGTGTCAAGTTGGCGGGGCGTCGGGCCACCTGCTGCCGGCCATGAGCATCCAAATCCCCGCAAAAGGGGCATTTTCATTTCTTCATCGGGACTTCCGGCAATTGCCGAGGTTCAACTCATTAACGTTGTTCGCAGACACTTGCCAGAAAATGCAAGTGGCCACTTTGCCGGGCCGACTCGCTTGCCCAAGCGGGAAACCATCAACCGAAGGCCCGGTAAGGCGGCCGAATCTGACCTCATAGACTTCCACACAACGGGACTTTTGACTTTCCCGGCCGCGGGTGGCCTCCACCCGGCCTCAGCCATCAGCCCTGCCTGCCTCCAGCCGCCTTCTGGTTAATGAGTTATCCAGCCTGGCACTTCGGTTGCGCCAGCGAGACCAAGTCTCGGCTTTGGTTAATGATTTGAGCCGAACCGACCTGCCCCCCGCCACCGCGGGCTGAACTCGGCAAGGTCTGCCGATTTCCCGACTCCTTTCGGGGCCTAATCGGGTCGCGCGAGCCGCCTGGCGCGATCGGGGCCCATGCCCCGGCCTCTGCCAGGCCTCGGGCAGCCGCTTTTGAAGCCCGACCAAAAACCCGAAAAATGGGCAAAAAGGGAATAAATTCCCGCCCAAAAAGGGTGAATAGTCGGTTGGGCGGCAGCCCTGGTCGGTCTCTGCAGACCTGGAGGCTCGAGACGTTTGTTTGGAAAACTCACCAAGTCTCGATTCTGCCACCTCCTACCTCTGTGCAGATACCCCGCCAACCCCCAAGGACAGAAATGACAAGTGTCAAGTTGGCGGGGCGTCGGGCCACCTGCTGCCGGCCATGAGCATCCAAATCCCCGCAAAAGGGGCATTTTCATTTCTTCATCGGGACTTCCGGCAATTTCCAAGGTTCAACTCATTAACGTTGTTCGCAGACACTTGCCAGAAAATGCAAGTGGCCACTTTGCCGGGCCGACTCGCTTGCCCAAGCGGGAAACCATCAACCGAAGGCCCGGTAAGGCGGCCGAATCTGACCTCATAGACTTCCACACAACGGGACTTTTGACTTTCCCGGCCGCGGGTGGCCTCCACCCGGCCTCAGCCATCAGCCCTGCCTGCCTCCAGCCGCCTTCTGGTTAATGAGTTATCCAGCCTGGCACTTCGGTTGCGCCAGCGAGACCAAGTCTCGGCTTTGGTTAATGATTTGAGCCGAACCGACCTGCCCCCCGCCCCCCCCGGGCTGAACTCGGGCAGGTCTGCCGATTTCCCGACTCCTTTCGGGGCCTAATCGGGTCGCGCGAGCCGCCTGGCGCGATCGGGGACCATGCCCCGGCCTCTGCCAGGCCTCGGGCAGCCGCTTTTGAAGCCCGACCAAAAACCCGAAAAATGGGCAAAAAGGGAATAAATTCCCGCCCAAAAAGGGTGAATAGTCGGTTGGGCGGCAGCCCTGGTCGGTCTCTGCAGACCTGGAGGCTCGAGACGTTTGTTTGGAAAACTCACCAAGTCTCGATTCTGCCACCTCCTACCTCTGTGCAGATACCCCGCCAACCCCCAAGGACAGAAATGACAAGTGTCAAGTTGGCGGGGCGTCGGGCCACCTGCTGCCGGCCATGAGCATCCAAATCCCCGCAAAAGGGGCATTTTCATTTCTTCATCGGGACTTCCGGCAATTTCCGAGGTTCAACTCATTAACGTTGTTCGCAGACACTTGCCAGAAAATGCAAGTGGCCACTTTGCCGGGCCGACTCGCTTGCCCAAGCGGGAAACCATCAACCGAAGGCCCGGTAAGGCGGCCGAATCTGACCTCATAGACTTCCACACAACGGGACTTTTGACTTTCCCGGCCGCGGGTGGCCTCCACCCGGCCTCAGCCATCAGCCCTGCCTGCCTCCAGCCGCCTTCTGGTTAATGAGTTATCCAGCCTGGCACTTCGGTTGCGCCAGCGAGACCAAGTCTCGGCTTTGGTTAATGATTTGAGCCGAACCGACCTGCCCCCCGCCACCGCGGGCTGAACTCGGCAAGGTCTGCCGATTTCCCGACTCCTTTCGGGGCCTAATCGGGTCGCGCGAGCCGCCTGGCGCGATCGGGGCCCATGCCCCGGCCTCTGCCAGGCCTCGGGCAGCCGCTTTTGAAGCCCGACCAAAAACCCGAAAAATGGGCAAAAAGGGAATAAATTCCCGCCCAAAAAGGGTGAATAGTCGGTTGGGCGGCAGCCCTGGTCGGTCTCTGCAGACCTGGAGGCTCGAGACGTTTGTTTGGAAAACTCACCAAGTCTCGATTCTGCCACCTCCTACCTCTGTGCAGATAACCCGCCAACCCCCAAGGACAGAAATGACAAGTGTCAAGTTGGCGGGGCGTCGGGCCACCTGCTGCCGGCCATGAGCATCCAAATCCCCGCAAAAGGGGCATTTTCATTTCTTCATCGGGACTTCCGGCAATTTCCAAGGTTCAACTCATTAACGTTGTTCGCAGACACTTGCCAGAAAATGCAAGTGGCCACTTTGCCGGGCCGACTCGCTTGCCCAAGCGGGAAACCATCAACCGAAGGCCCGGTAAGGCGGCCGAATCTGACCTCATAGACTTCCACACAACGGGACTTTTGACTTTCCCGGCCGCGGGTGGCCTCCACCCGGCCTCAGCCATCAGCCCTGCCTGCCTCCAGCCGCCTTCTGGTTAATGAGTTATCCAGCCTGGCACTTCGGTTGCGCCAGCGAGACCAAGTCTCGGCTTTGGTTAATGATTTGAGCCGAACCGACCTGCCCCCCGCCCCCCCCGGGCTGAACTCGGGCAGGTCTGCCGATTTCCCGACTCCTTTCGGGGCCTAATCGGGTCGCGCGAGCCGCCTGGCGCGATCGGGGACCATGCCCCGGCCTCTGCCAGGCCTCGGGCAGCCGCTTTTGAAGCCCGACCAAAAACCCGAAAAATGGGCAAAAAGGGAATAAATTCCCGCCCAAAAAGGGTGAATAGTCGGTTGGGCGGCAGCCCTGGTCGGTCTCTGCAGACCTGGAGGCTCGAGACGTTTGTTTGGAAAACTCACCAAGTCTCGATTCTGCCACCTCCTACCTCTGTGCAGATACCCCGCCAACCCCCAAGGACAGAAATGACAAGTGTCAAGTTGGCGGGGCGTCGGGCCACCTGCTGCCGGCCATGAGCATCCAAATCCCCGCAAAAGGGGCATTTTCATTTCTTCATCGGGACTTCCGGCAATTTCCGAGGTTCAACTCATTAACGTTGTTCGCAGACACTTGCCAGAAAATGCAAGTGGCCACTTTGCCGGGCCGACTCGCTTGCCCAAGCGGGAAACCATCAACCGAAGGCCCGGTAAGGCGGCCGAATCTGACCTCATAGACTTCCACACAACGGGACTTTTGACTTTCCCGGCCGCGGGTGGCCTCCACCCGGCCTCAGCCATCAGCCCTGCCTGCCTCCAGCCGCCTTCTGGTTAATGAGTTATCCAGCCTGGCACTTCGGTTGCGCCAGCGAGACCAAGTCTCGGCTTTGGTTAATGATTTGAGCCGAACCGACCTGCCCCCCGCCACCGCGGGCTGAACTCGGCAAGGTCTGCCGATTTCCCGACTCCTTTCGGGGCCTAATCGGGTCGCGCGAGCCGCCTGGCGCGATCGGGGCCCATGCCCCGGCCTCTGCCAGGCCTCGGGCAGCCGCTTTTGAAGCCCGACCAAAAACCCGAAAAATGGGCAAAAAGGGAATAAATTCCCGCCCAAAAAGGGTGAATAGTCGGTTGGGCGGCAGCCCTGGTCGGTCTCTGCAGACCTGGAGGCTCGAGACGTTTGTTTGGAAAACTCACCAAGTCTCGATTCTGCCACCTCCTACCTCTGTGCAGATACCCCGCCAACCCCCAAGGACAGAAATGACAAGTGTCAAGTTGGCGGGGCGTCGGGCCACCTGCTGCCGGCCATGAGCATCCAAATCCCCGCAAAAGGGGCATTTTCATTTCTTCATCGGGACTTCCGGCAATTTCCAAGGTTCAACTCATTAACGTTGTTCGCAGACACTTGCCAGAAAATGCAAGTGGCCACTTTGCCGGGCCGACTCGCTTGCCCAAGCGGGAAACCATCAACCGAAGGCCCGGTAAGGCGGCCGAATCTGACCTCATAGACTTCCACACAACGGGACTTTTGACTTTCCCGGCCGCGGGTGGCCTCCACCCGGCCTCAGCCATCAGCCCTGCCTGCCTCCAGCCGCCTTCTGGTTAATGAGTTATCCAGCCTGGCACTTCGGTTGCGCCAGCGAGACCAAGTCTCGGCTTTGGTTAATGATTTGAGCCGAACCGACCTGCCCCCCGCCCCCCCCGGGCTGAACTCGGGCAGGTCTGCCGATTTCCCGACTCCTTTCGGGGCCTAATCGGGTCGCGCGAGCCGCCTGGCGCGATCGGGGACCATGCCCCGGCCTCTGCCAGGCCTCGGGCAGCCGCTTTTGAAGCCCGACCAAAAACCCGAAAAATGGGCAAAAAGGGAATAAATTCCCGCCCAAAAAGGGTGAATAGTCGGTTGGGCGGCAGCCCTGGTCGGTCTCTGCAGACCTGGAGGCTCGAGACGTTTGTTTGGAAAACTCACCAAGTCTCGATTCTGCCACCTCCTACCTCTGTGCAGATACCCCGCCAACCCCCAAGGACAGAAATGACAAGTGTCAAGTTGGCGGGGCGTCGGGCCACCTGCTGCCGGCCATGAGCATCCAAATCCCCGCAAAAGGGGCATTTTCATTTCTTCATCGGGACTTCCGGCAATTTCCGAGGTTCAACTCATTAACGTTGTTCGCAGACACTTGCCAGAAAATGCAAGTGGCCACTTTGCCGGGCCGACTCGCTTGCCCAAGCGGGAAACCATCAACCGAAGGCCCGGTAAGGCGGCCGAATCTGACCTCATAGACTTCCACACAACGGGACTTTTGACTTTCCCGGCCGCGGGTGGCCTCCACCCGGCCTCAGCCATCAGCCCTGCCTGCCTCCAGCCGCCTTCTGGTTAATGAGTTATCCAGCCTGGCACTTCGGTTGCGCCAGCGAGACCAAGTCTCGGCTTTGGTTAATGATTTGAGCCGAACCGACCTGCCCCCCGCCACCGCGGGCTGAACTCGGCAAGGTCTGCCGATTTCCCGACTCCTTTCGGGGCCTAATCGGGTCGCGCGAGCCGCCTGGCGCGATCGGGGCCCATGCCCCGGCCTCTGCCAGGCCTCGGGCAGCCGCTTTTGAAGCCCGACCAAAAACCCGAAAAATGGGCAAAAAGGGAATAAATTCCCGCCCAAAAAGGGTGAATAGTCGGTTGGGCGGCAGCCCTGGTCGGTCTCTGCAGACCTGGAGGCTCGAGACGTTTGTTTGGAAAACTCACCAAGTCTCGATTCTGCCACCTCCTACCTCTGTGCAGATACCCCGCCAACCCCCAAGGACAGAAATGACAAGTGTCAAGTTGGCGGGGCGTCGGGCCACCTGCTGCCGGCCATGAGCATCCAAATCCCCGCAAAAGGGGCATTTTCATTTCTTCATCGGGACTTCCGGCAATTTCCAAGGTTCAACTCATTAACGTTGTTCGCAGACACTTGCCAGAAAATGCAAGTGGCCACTTTGCCGGGCCGACTCGCTTGCCCAAGCGGGAAACCATCAACCGAAGGCCCGGTAAGGCGGCCGAATCTGACCTCATAGACTTCCACACAACGGGACTTTTGACTTTCCCGGCCGCGGGTGGCCTCCACCCGGCCTCAGCCATCAGCCCTGCCTGCCTCCAGCCGCCTTCTGGTTAATGAGTTATCCAGCCTGGCACTTCGGTTGCGCCAGCGAGACCAAGTCTCGGCTTTGGTTAATGATTTGAGCCGAACCGACCTACCCCCCGCCCCCGCGGGCTGAACTCGGGCAGGTCTGCCGATTTCCCGACTCCTTTCGGGGCCTAATCGCGTCGCGCGAGCCGCCTGGCGCGATCGGGGACCATGCCCCGGCACCTGCCAGGCCTCGGGCAGCCGCTTTTGAAGCCCGACCAAAAACCCGAAAAATGGGCAAAAAGGGAATAAATTCCCGCCCAAAAAGGGTGAATAGTCGGTTGGGCGGCAGCCCTGGTCGGTCTCTGCAGACCTGGAGGCTCGAGACGTTTGTTTGGAAAACTCACCAAGTCTCGATTCTGCCACCTCCTACCTCTGTGCAGATACCCCGCCAACCCCCAAGGACAGAAATGACAAGTGTCAAGTTGGCGGGGCGTCGGGCCACCTGCTGCCGGCCATGAGCATCCAAATCCCCGCAAAAGGGGCATTTTCATTTCTTCATCGGGACTTCCGACAATTGCCGAGGTTCAACTCATTAACGTTGTTCGCAGACACTTGCCAGAAAATGCAAGTGGCCACTTTGCCGGGCCGACTCGCTTGCCCAAGCGGGAAACCATCAACCGCAGGCCCGGTAAGGCGGCCGAATCTGACCTCATAGACTTCCACACAACGGGACTTTTGACTTTCCCGGCCGCGGGTGGCCTCCACCCGGCCTCAGCCATCAGCCCTGCCTGCCTCCAGCCGCCTTCTGGTTAATGAGTTATCCAGCCTGGCACTTCGGTTGCGCCAGCGAGACCAAGTCTCGGCTTTGGTTAATGATTTGAGCCGAACCGACCTGCCCCCCGCCTCCCCCGGGCTGAACTCGGGCAGGTCTGCCGATTTCCCGACTCCTTTCGGGGCCTAATCGGGTCGCGCGAGCCGCCTGGCGCGACCGGGGACATGCCCCGGCCTCTGCCAGGCCTCGGGCTGCCGTTTTTGAAGCCCGACCAAAAACCCGAAAAATGGACAAAAATGGAAAAAATTCCCGCCCAAAAAGGGTGAATAGTCGGTTGGGCGGCAGCCCTGGTCGGTCTCTGCAG
>NW_027251907.1:2500-30000 GCF_044704955.1 Pristiophorus japonicus
AGAGAGAGAGAGAGAGGCAAAGAGAGAGCGACAGAGAGAGAGACAGAGAGAGTGCAAGAGAGGGAGAGACAGAGAGAGAGAGTGCAAGAGAGGGAGAGAGAAAGAGGCAGAGAGAGAGAGAGAGAGGCAGAGAGAGAGAGGCAAAGAGAGAGAGAGAGAGAGAGAGAGAGACAGTGAGAGAGAGGCAGAGAGAGAGAGGCAGAGAGAGAGAGAGGCAAAGAGAGAGAGACAGTGAGAGAGAGAGAGAGAGGGAGAGAGGCAGAGAGAGAGAGAGAGAGGCAGAGAGAGAGAGACAGTGAGAGAGAGGCAGAGAGAGAGAGAGGCAAAGAGAGAGAGACAGTGAGAGAGAGGCAGAGAGAGAGAGGGAGAGAGGCAGAGAGAGAGAGACAGTGAGAGAGAGGCAGAGAGAGAGAGAGGCAGAGAGAGAGAGAGGCAAAGAGAGAGAGACAGTGAGAGAGAGGCAGAGAGAGAGAGAGAGAGAGGCAGAGATAGAGAGAGAGGGAGAGAGAGAGAGGGAAACTCACCAGGTAGAGGTAATCAAATATTTTACTTGGACTGTCCATCTGAGCGACAACCAACAGCATCTCGTTGTCGATGAAGCCCTTGTATTCCTTCAGGTCCTCATTCATGTTTTCCTCCAACGCTGTCCGGATCTGAGGGGCGGTATAGAATTAATGCACGGGCTTCAAAACCCAACTAACCAAACACAGAAACTCAATGGACCCAAACCCTTCCCATTCACTCCCACTATACACAATCCCAATGGACCCAAACCCCCTTCCCATTCACTCCCACTATACACAATCCCAATGGACCCAATCCCCTTCCCATTCACTCCCACTGTACACAATCCCAATGGACCCAAACCCCCTTCCCATTCACTCCCATCGTACACAATCCCAATGGACCCAAACCCTTCCCATTCACTCCCACCGTACACAATCCCAATGGAACCAAACCCCTTCCCATTCACTCCCACTGTACACAATCCCAATGGACCCAAACCCCCTTCCCATTCACTCCCATCGTACACAATCCCAATGGACCCAAACCCTTCCCATTCACTCCCACTGTACACAATCCCAATGGACCCAAACCCCTTCCCATTCACTCCCACTGTACACAATCCCAATGGATCCAAACCCCTTCCCATTCACTCCCACTATACACAATCCCAATGGACCCAAACCCCCTTCCCATTCACTCCCATCGTACACAATCCCAATGGACCCAAACCCTTCCCATTCACTCCCACTGTACACAATCCCAATGGACCCAAACCCCTTCCCATTCACTCCCACTGTACACAATCCCAATGGATCCAAACCCCTTCCCATTCACTCCCACTGTACACAGTCCCAATGGATCCAAACCCCTTCCCATTCACTCCCACTGTACACAATCCCAATGGATCCAAACCCCTTCCCATTCACTCCCACTGTACACAGTCCCAATGGATCCAAACCCCTTCCCATTCACTCCCACTGTACACAATCCCAATGGACCCAAACCCCTTCCCATTCACTCCCACTGTACACAATCCCAATGGTCCCAAACCCCTTCCAATTCACTCCCGCTGTACACAATCCCAATGGCCCCAAACCCTTCCCCATTCACTCCCACAGGAGCCCCTCTATTCTCTACCTCCTTTGATGTGATCATCTCAAAATCCATGTCCACCATGATGGCTCGAAGTTCCCCTCGGATTCTGCGCTCCATGTGATCCTGGTCTGTTGGTCTGGCAAAAGGAAGATCACAAATTCAGGTCTTTAAACAAGGTCCCTGACAGTGAGTATCCCTCTTTACAAAGGCCATTCGGCCCCTCGAGTCTGCTCCACCATTCAAAAGAATCTGTAAAACAAAGGTCCTCCACCAGCCTGTCCTCACCACACAGCACTGCCCCCAGTCATCGAGATCCACGGCGTGGCCCTGGACACATGGACCACTTCCCATACCCCGGGAGCCTCTTAACAACAAGAGCAGGCATCGACGACGGGATCCAACACTGCCTCCAGTGCACCAGAGCAGCCTTTGGCCGCCTGAGGAAAGGAGTGTTTGAAGACCAGGCCCTCAAATCCACCACCCAGCTCATGGTCTACAGGGCTGGAGTAATACCCACCCTCCTGTATAGCTCAGATACATGGACCATGTACAGTAGGTATCTCACCCCCAGCACATGGTCTACAGGGCTGTAGTAATACCCACCCTCCTGTATAGCTCAGATACATGGACCATGTACAGTAGGTATCTCACCCCCAGCACCCAGCTCATGGTTTACAGGGCTGTAGTAATACCCACCCTCCTGTATAGCTCAGAGACATGGACCATGTACAGTAGGTATCTCACCCCCAGCTCATAGTCTACAGGGCTGTAGTAATACCCACCCTCCTGTATAGCTCAGATACATGGACCATGTACAGTAGGTATCTCACCCCCAGCACCCAGCTCATGGTCTACAGGGCTGTAGTAATACCCACCCTCCTGTATGGCCCAGAGACATGGACCATGTACAGTAGACACCTCAAGTCACTGGAGAAATACCACCAACGCTGTCTCCGCAAGATCCTACAAATCCCCCGGGAGGACAGACGCACCAACGTTAGCGTCCTCGACCAGGCCCAACATCCCCAGCATCGAAGCACTGACCACACTCGATCAGCTCCGCTGGGCAGGGCCACATTGTCTACATGTCCCAGACACGAGACTCCCCAAAGCGAGCGCTCTACTCGGGAACTCCGTCACGGGCAAACAAGCCAAAGGTGGGCAGAGGGAACGTTACAAGGGACCACCCTCAAAGCCCTCCCTGATATAAAGTGCAACATCCCCCACCCACACCTGGGAGTCCCTGGGCCCAAAGACCAGTCCGCCCGGAGTGGAGGGAGTGCATCCGGGAGGGACACTGAGCACCTCGAGTCTCGTCGCCGAGAGCGTGCAGAGACCAAGCGCAGGCAGCGGAAGGAGCGTGTGGCAAACCAGTCCCACCCTCCCCTTCCCTCAACGTCTGTCTGTCCCACCCTCCCCTTCCCTCAACGTCTGTCTGTCCCACCCTCCCCTTCCCTCAACGTCTATCTGTCCCACCCTCCCCTTCCCTCAACGTCTGTCTGTCCCACCTGTGACAGGGACCGTGGTTCCCGTATTGGGCTGTTCAGTCACCTGAGGACTCACTGTTAGAGTGGGAGCAAGTCTCCCTCGATTCCCAGGGACTGGCTATGATGATGATGCCCTCAATGCCAATTTCCCGCCTGACACCCATATCCCTCTCGAGTCCGAAATCTATAATTCCCAGCCTTGAATATACTCAACGACTGAGCCTCCATAGCCCTCTGGGGCAGAGAATCCCAAAGATTCACCACCCTCTGAGTGAAGAAATTCCTCCTCATCTCAGTCCTCAATGGCCGACCCGATTATCCTGAGACTGTGTGACCCCCCTGGTTCTAGACTCCCCAGCCCCGGGGGAGAAACACCCTCCCCTGTATCTACCCGGTCAATCCCCCTCAGAACTGTGTCTGTTTCATTCTTCTAAACTCCAGAGAGTATCGGCTCAATCTTCTCAACCTCTCCTCATCGGACAACCCCCTCATCCCAGGAATCAACCGAGTGAACCTTCGCTGAACTGCCTCCAAGGCAAGTATCTCCTTCCTTAAATACGGAGACCAGAACTGTGCACGCAGTACTCCAGGTGTGGCCTCACCAATACCCTGTCCAGTTATAGCAGGACTTTCCTGCTTTTATAGAAACATGGACAATAGATGCAGGAGTGGGCCATTGGGCCCTTCGAGCCTGCACCTCCATTCAATAAGATCACGGCTGATCATTCCCTCAGTACCCCTTTCCTGCGTTCTCTCCATACCCCTTGATCCCTTTAGCCGTAAGGGCCATATCTAACTCCCTTTTGAATATATTTAGTGAATTGGCCTCAACAACTCTCTGTGGTAGAGAATTCCACAGGTTCACCACTCTCTGGGTGAAGAAGTTTCTCCTCATCTCGGTCCTAAATGGCTTACCCCTTATCCTTAGACTGTGTGACCCCCTGGTTCTGGACTTCCCCAACATCGGGGACATCCTTCCCGCGTCTAACCTGTCCAGTCCCGTCAGAATTTTAGCTGTCTCTATGAGGTCCCCTCTCATTCCAGTGAATGTAAGCCCAGTCGATCCAGTCTCTCCTCATATGTCAGTCCTGCCATCCCGGGAATCAGTCTGGTGAACCTTCGCTGCACTCCCTCAATAGCAAGAATGTCCTTCCTCAGATTAGGAGACCAGAACTGAACACAATATTCCAGGTGTGGCCTCACCAAGGCCCTGTACAACTGCAGTAAGACCTCCCTGCTCCTATACTCAAATCCCCTCGCTATGAAGACCAACATACCATTTGCCTTCACTGCCTGCTGTACCTGCATGGCCAACCTTCAATGACTGATGTACCATGACCCCCGGGTCTCGTTGCACCTCCCCTTTTCCTAATCTGTCAGATAATGTTCTGCCTTCCTGTTTTTGCCACCAACGCGAGCTCCCTTGCAATAAAGGCTAAGTTTCCATTGGCCTTCCTGTTCACTCGCTGTATCTGCAGACTAACTTTTTGCGTTTCTTGCTCAAGCAGCTCCAAATCCCTGTGAACACCAACACTTAATAGTTTATCACCGCTGAAAGAACATCCTGTCTTTGTATTCTTATCAAAGTGTGTCTGTCTTCACAGAAGACATTGAAAAAAAAACTCCCGGAAAGAGCCGAGCGAGAATGAGGAACTGAAAGAGATTCGAATGAGTAAAGAAATAGTCCTGGGGTAGTTACTGGGACTGAAAGCCGATAAGTCCCCTGGACCTGACGGTCAACATCCGGGAGTTTTGAAGCAGGTGGCTATCGGGATAGTGGATGCATTGGTGGTCATTTTCCAAAACTCCATAGATTCGAGAACGGTTCCCGCGGATTGGAAGGTCGCGAATGTAACCCCGCTATTGAAGAAAGGAAGGAGAGAGAAAACGGGGAACTGCAGACCAGTCAGCCTGACATCAGTCATTGCGAAAGTACGAGAAGCTATTGTGAAGGTTGTGGTAACAGGGCAGTTGGGAAATAATAATAGAACTGGGCAGAGTCAACAAGTGGATCGAGAACTGGTCGGCAGACAGGAAGCAGAGAGTTCGGGATAAACGGGTCCTTTTCAGAATGGCAGGCAGTGACCAGTGGGGTACCGCAGGGCTCAGTGCTGGGACACCAGCTCTTTACAATATACATCAATGAGTTAGACGAAGGAATTGAGTGTAATATCTCCAAGTTTGCAGATGACACTAAGCTGTCCTTCCTCAGGTTAGGAGACCAAAACTGAACACAATATTCCAGGTGTGGCCTCACCAAGGCCCTGTACAACTGTAGCAACACCTCCCTGCCCCTGTACTCAAATCCCCTCGCTATGAAGGCCAACATACCATTTGCTTTCTTCACCGCCTGCTGTACCTGCATGGCCAACCTTCAATGACTGATGTACCATGACCCCCAGGTCTCGTTGCACCTCCCCTTTTCCTAATCTGTCGCCATTCAGATAATATTCCGCCTTCCTGTTTTTGCCCCCAAAGTGGATAACCTCACATTTATCCACATTATACTGCATCTGCCATGCATTTGCCCCACTCACCTAACCTGTCCAAGTCATCCTGCAGCCTCTTAGTATCCTCCTCACAGCTCACACCGCCACCCAGCTTAGTGTCATCTGTAAACTTGGAGATACTGCACTCAATTCCCTCGTCTAAATCATTGATGTATATTGTAAATAGCTGGGGGCCCAGCACTGAGCCCTGCGGCACTCCACTAGTCACTGCCTGCCGTTCTGAAAAGGACCCGTTTGTCCCGAACTCTCTGCTTCCTGTCTGCCGACCAGTGGTATGTTGGCCTTTATTACAAGAGGGTTTGAGTATAAGAGTAAAGTCTTACTCCAGTTACACAGGGCCCCTGGTGAGACCACACCTGGAGTACTGTGCACAGTTTTGGTCTCCTTACCTAAGGAAGGAGGTACTTGCCATCGAGGGAGTGCAGCGAAGGTTCACCAGACTGATTCCCGGGATGGGGGGGATTGTCCTATGAGGAGAGATTGAGCAGACTGGGCCCATAGAGTTTAGAAGAATGAGAGGGAATCTCACTGAAACACACAATTCTGAGGGGGATTCTGGGGGGTAAACATAGAAACATAGAAAATAGGTGCAGGAGCAGGCCATTCAGCCCTTCTAGCCTGCACCACCATTCAATGAGTTCATGGCTGAACATTCAACTTCAGTACCCCATTCCTGCTTTCTCACCATACCCCTTGATCCCCCGAGTAGTAAGGACTTCATCTAACTCCCTTTTGAATATATTTAGTGAATTGGCCTCAACAACTTTCTGGGGTAGAGAATTCCACAGGTTCACCACTCTCTGGGTGAAGAAGTTTCTCCTCATCTCGGTCCTAAATGGCTTACCCCTTATCCTCAGACTGTGACCCCTGGTTCTGGACTTCCCCAACATCGGGAACATTCTTCCTGCATCTAACCTGTCCAGTCCCGTCAGAATTTTAAATGTTTCTATGAGGTCCCCTCTCATTCTTCTGAACTCCAGTGAATACAAGCCCAGTTGATCCAGTCTTTCTTGATAGGTCAGTCCCGCCATCCCGGGAATCAGTCTGGTGAACCTTCGCTGCACTCCCTCAATAGCAAGAATGTCCTTCCTCAGGTTAGGAGACCAAAACTGTACACAATGCTCCAGGTGTGGCCTCACCAAGGCCCTGTACAACTGTAGCAACACCTCCCTGCCCCTGTACTCAAATCCCCTCGCTATGAAGGCCAACATGCCATTTGCTTTCTTCACCGCCTGCTGTACCTGCATGGCCAACCTTCAATGACTGATGTACCATGACACCCAGGTCTCTTTGCACCTCCCCTTTTCCTAATCTGTCACCATTCAGATAATAGTCTGTCTCTCTGTTTTTGCCCCCAAAGTGGATAACCTCACATTTATCCACATTATACTTCATCTGCCATGCATTTGCCCACTCACCTAACCTATCCAAGTCACCCTGCATCCTCACAGCATCCTCCTCGCAGCTCACACTACCACCCGCAAATTTGGAGATACTAGATGCAGGGGAGGGTGTTTCCCCCCCGGGGCTGGGGAGTCTAGAACCAGGGGGGTCACACAGTCTCAGGATAAGGGGGGCGGCCATTGAGGACTGGGATGGGGAGGAATTCCTTCACTCGGAGGGGTGGTGAATCTCTGGGATTCTCTGCCCCAGAGAGCTGTGGAGGCTCAGTCCTTGAGCACATTCAAGGCCGCGATCGAGGGATCTTTGGATATTAAGGGAATCGAGGGATATGGAGATCGGGCGGGAAAGTGGGGTTGGGGGGTCGCAAGTCAGCCGCGATCTCATTGATTGGTGGAGCCGGCTCGAGGGGCCGAATGGCCGACTCCGGCTCTCAATTCTCATGTTCTTAATTCTTCTGTCAACCTCACATTTCCCACATTACACTCCATCTGCCTGCTCTAAATCTCTTTTCAGCCTCTTTGTGTCCTCCTCACAGCTCATGGTCCCACCGAGCTTTGTAACACCGGCAAACCTGGCGACATTACACTGGGTCCCTTCATCCAGGTCATTAATATCGATTGTAAATAACTGGGACCCCAGCACTGATCCCTGCGGCACTCCACTAGTTACAGCCTGCCAAGCCAAAAAATGACCGGGTTATCTCTACTCTCTGTTTTCTGTCCATTAACCAATCCTCAATCCATGCTAATGTATTGCCCGCAACCCAATCTGTGCCCCTATCTTGCATACAAACCTTTTCTGTGGTACCTTATCGAATGCCTTTTGGAAATCCCAATATGCTCCATCTACTTTATCTACCCTGCCAGCTACATCCTCCAAAAACTCCTCGTCAAACTCGATTTCCTTCTTTTGAAACTATGTCGGAAGGAGGCAGTACTGAGGGAGTGCCGCACTGTCGGAGGGACAGTACTGAGGGAGCGCCGCACTGTCGGAGGGGCAGTACTGAGGGAGTGCTGCACTGTCGGAGGGGCAGTACTGAGGGAGCCCCGCACTGTCGGAGGGGCAGTACTGAGGGAGTGCCGCACTGTCGGAGGGGCAGTACTGAGGGAGTGCCGCACTGTCGGAGGGGCAGTACTGAGGGAGCGCCGCACTGTCGGAGGGGCAGTACTGAGGGAGTGCCGCACTGTCGGAGGGACAGTACTGAGGGAGCCCCGCACTGTCGGAGGGGCAGTACAGAGGGAGTGCCGTACTGTCGGAGGGGCAGTACTGAGGGAGTGCCGCACTGTCGGAGGGGCAGTACTGAGGGAGTGCCGCACTGTCGGAGGGACAGTATTGAGGGAGTGCCGCACTGTCGGAGGGACAGTACTGAGGGAGCGCCGCACTGTCGGAGGGGCAGTACTGAGGGAGTGCCGCACTGTCGGAGGGACAGTACTGAGGGAGCCCCGCACTGTCGGAGGGGCAGTACTGAGGGAGCGCCGCACTGTCGGAGGGGCAGTACTGAGGGAGCATCGCACTGTCGGAGGGGCAGTACTGAGGGAGTGCCGCACTGTCGGAGGGGCAGTACTGAGGGAGCACCGCACTGTCGGAGGGACAGTACTGAGGGAGCCCCGCACTGTCGGAGGGGCAGTACTGAGGGAGCGGCGCACTGTCGGAGGGGCAGTACTGAGGGAGCCCCGCACTGTCGGAGGGGCAGTACTGAGGGAGCGCCGCACTGTCGGAGGGGCAGTACTGAGGGAGCATCGCACTGTCGGAGGGGCAGTACTGAGGGAGTGCCGCACTGTCGGAGGGGCAGTACTGAGGGAGCCCCGCACTGTCGGAGGGGCAGTACTGAGGGAGTACTTTCTAAAAATCCAAATAGACTACATCCACTGGTGTCCCCCTTCTCTACACTGCAGGTTACAACCTCACAATTCCTTTTTCATAAACTGCGATGACTCTGCCCTGTTACGACCTCGTGACAAATGGATTCCAGCATTTTCCCGACGTCAGGTCTGTCACTCCCAGTTTTCTCTCTCCCTCCTTTCCAGAATAATGGGGTTACAGTTATTATCTTCCTATCCGCTGCGATTTATAAGAGGGTCCCTGATGAAGACATTCCCCACTCTCTCTCTCTCTTGGATTGAGGAAAGGAAAATCGTGTTTTTTGCAAACCGACTGGAGTTTTTTTTGAGGGTGTAACTGATAGAGTAGATAAGGGAGAACCAGTGGATGTAGTATATTTAGATTTTCAGAAGGCCTTTGATAAAGTCCCATAAGAGGTTCGTGTGCAGAATTAAAGCATAGGATTGGGGGTCGATGTCCTGACGTGGATTGAAAGTTGGTGAGCTAACAGGAAACAGAGAGTAGGAATAAACGGCTCTTTTTCGGGGTGGCGGGCAGTGACTAGTGGGGGTCCCACAGGGATCAGTGCTGGGGCCCCAGCTGTTTACAATATCTAAATAAAATGATTTGGACGAGGGAACCAGGTGTAATATTTCCAAGTTGGCTGACCACACAAAACAAAGTGGGGTTGTGAGTTGTGAGGAGGTCGCAGAGAGACTGCGGGGTGGTTTAGATCGGTTGAGCGAGTGGGCAAACACAGGGCAGATACAGTTTAGTGCGGATAAATGTGATGTTATCCACTTTGGGAGGAAAAACACAAGGACAAGGTATTACTTAAGTGGTGATGGCTCGGGAAAGTGTGGATGTACAGAGGGACCTGGGTGTCCTTGTACACCAGTCACTGACAGCAAACATGGTGTAGCAAGCAGTTAGGGGCAAATGGTACATTGGCCTTCATTGCGAGAGGGTTTGTGTACAGGAGCAAGGAGGTCTTACTGCAGTTACACAGGGCCCCTGGTGAGACCACACCTGGAGTACTGTGTACAGTTCTGGTCTCCTTACCTAAGGAAGGATACACTCGCCACAGAAGGGAGTGCAGCGAAGGTTCACCAGACTGATTCCTGGGACGGCAGGACTGGGGTACGAGGAGAAATTGGGTCGACTGGGCCTGTATTCACTGGAGTTTAGAAGAATGGGAGGGGCTCTGATTGAAAGGTAGAAAATTCTGACGGGGTTTGGAGAGACTGGATGCGGGGGAGGGTGTTTTCCCCCGGGGGCTGGGAAGTCTAGAACATAGAAACATAGAAACATAGACAATAGGTGCAGGAGTAGGCCATTCGGCCCTTCTAGCCTGCACCACCATTCAATGAGTTCATGGCTGAACATGCAACCTCAGTACCCCATTCCTGCTTTCTCACCATACCCCTTGATCCCCCGAGTAGTAAGGACTTCATCTAACTCCCTCTTGAATATATCCAATGAACTGGTCCCAACAACTCTCTGCGGCAGGGAATTCCACAGGTTCACCACTCTCTGGGTGAAGAAGTTTCTCCTCATCTCGGTCCTAAATGGCTTACCCCTTATCCTTAGACTGTGTCCCCTGGTTCTGGACTTCCCCAACATCGGGAACATTCTTCCTGCATCTAACCTGTCCAGTCCCGTCAGAATTTTATATGTTTCTATGAGGTCCCCTCTCACACTTCTGAACTCCAGTGAATACAAGCCCAGTTGATCCAGTCTTTCTTGATAGGTCAGTCCCGCCATCCCGGGAATCAGTCTGGTGAACCTTCGCTGCACTCCCTCAATAGCAAGAATGTCCTTCCTCAGGTTAGGAGACCAAAACTGTACACAATACTCCAGGTGTGGCCTCACCAAGGCCCTGTACAACTGTAGCAACACCTCCCTGCCCCTGTACTCAAATCCCCTCGCTATGAAGGCCAACATACCATTTGCTTTCTTAACCGCCTGCTGTACCTGCATGGCCAACCTTCAATGACTGATGTACCATGACACCCAGGTCTCGTTGCATCTCCCCTTTTCCTAATCTGCCGCCATTCAGATAATAGTCTGTCTCTCTGTTTTTACCACCAAAGTGGATCACCTCACATTTATCCACATTATACTTCATCTGCCATGCATTTGCCCACTCACCTAACCTATCCAAGTCGCTCTGCAGCCTCATAGCATCCTCCTCGCAGCTCACACTGCCACCCAACTTAGTATCATCCGCAAATTTGGAGATACTACATTTAATCCCCTCGTCTAAATCATTGATGAACAAGGGCTCGCACAGTCTCGGGATACGGGGGGGGGGAAATTTAGGAGCGAGATGAGGAGAAATGTCTTCACTCCGAGGGAGGTGAACCTGTGGAATTCTCTCCCACAGGAGGCTGTGGGGGGCCAAGTCAGTGAATGTATTTAAGAGGGAGACAGAGAGATTTCGAGACACAAAAGGCATCGAGGGCTCTGGGGAGAAAGTGGGAACATGGTGTTGGGTTAGAGGGTCAGCCGTGAATGGTGCGGACTCGAGGGGCCCAATGGCCGGCTCCTGCTCCTATTGTCCATGTTTCTGTGTTGCAACTTGCCGTCAATGTTCGCTTCACAACATACGTGCACCGAGCTGCTGCAGATTCTGAACGTATTGATAGGAGATCGGACATGCAGTTCCACTGATTGATGCACTTCTGGTCAGACTGGATCTGATCCATGTAGTAACTGGCCCAGAGAAGCCCACTGCCCCCGGGGCAGAGGTTTAATTGTGCGGCCTCTCCACATGCTTTGTGCAAAGCCTGAAGGACCGTCCTGGTGAGCAGAGAGAGAGAGAGAGAGAGAGCGGGGGCGTTATTTCGGCACAGTCCCTCCAATCCCACCGTTCCCTCAAATCTCGCCTGAAGGCGCACTGTCGGAGGGGCAGTACTGAGGGAGTGCCGCACTGTCGGAGGGGCAGTACTGAGGGAGCCCCGCACTGTCGGAGGGGCAGTACTGAGGGAGCCCCGCACTGTCGGAGGGGCAGTACTGAGGGAGCGCCGCACTGTCGGAGGGGCAGTACTGAGGGAGCGCCGCACTGTCGGAGGGGCAGTACTGAGGGAGCGCCGCACTGTCGGAGGGGCAGTACTGAGGGAGTGCCGCACTGTCGGAGGGGCAGTACTGAGGGAGCCCCGCACTGTCGGAGGGGCAGTACTGAGGGAGAGCCGCACTGTCGGAGGGGCAGTACTGAGGGAGCGCCGCACTGTCGGAGGGGCAGTACTGAGGGAGCCCCGCACTGTCGGAGGGGCAGTACTGAGGGAGTGCCGCACTGTCGGAGCGGCAGTACTGAGGGAGTGCCGCACTGTCGGAGGGGCAGTACTGAGGGAGTGCCGCACTGTCGGAGGGGCAGTACTGAGGGAGCCCCGCACTGTCGGAGGGGCAGTACTGAGGGAGCCCCGCACTGTCGGAGGGACAGTACTGAGGGAGTGCCGCACTGTCGGAGGGACAGTACTGAGGGAGTGCCGCACTGTCGGAGGGGCAGTACTGAGGGAGCGCCGCACTGTCGGAGGGGCAGTACTGAGGGAGCCCCGCACTGTCGGAGGGGCAGTACTGAGGGAGCCCCGCACTGTCGGAGGGGCAGTACTGAGGGAGCGTCGCACTGTCGGAGGGGCAGTACTGAGGGAGCCCCGCACTGTCGGAGGGGGTATCTTTCGGATGAGACATTAAACCGAGGCCCCGTCTGCCCTCTCGGGAGGATGTATAAGATCCCGGGGCACTATTTGGAAGAAGAGCAGGGAGTTCTCCCCGGTGTCCTGGGGCCCAATATTTATCTCTCAATCAACACAACAAAAAAACAGTCATTATCACATTGTCGTGTGTGGGATCTTGCTGTGCACAAATTGGCTGCCGCGTTTCCCACAATACAACAGTGCCTACACTCCAAAAGTACTTCATTGGCTGTAAAGCGCTTTGAGACGTCCGGTGGCCATGAACAGCGCTCTATAAATAATTATATCTGCCGCTCTCTGTCTCGACGATGAACCCGTTCATTTTAAGCAAATCTACTCACCACATCGACTGAACGTTCATCGGTTTAAAGATGCAGGTCCGGCTCCCACTGGTCACACTGAAGCCCCTGCAAACCAAGAGTAGGGAGGTTCAGAGGTCAGAGGGCAACTCAACCCCGTCCCACAGAATGAGAGAGAGAGGGGTTCGAGGGACCTCCCCAGATACAGGAGTGTGTGAGAGAGAGAGGGGTTAGAGGGACCTCCCCAGATACAGGAGTGTGTGAGAGAGAGAGGGTTAGAGGGACCTCCCTAGATACAGGAGTGTGTGAGAGAGAGAGGGGTTAGAGGGACCTCCCCAGATACAGGAGTGTGTGAGAGAGAGGGGTTAGAGGGACCTCCCCAGATAAAGGAGTGTGTGAGAGAGAGAGGGGTTAGAGGGACCTCCCCAGATACAGGAGTGTGAGAGAGAGAGGGTTCGAGGGACCTCCCCAGATACAGGAGTGTGTGAGAGAGGGTTAGAGGGACCTCCCCAGATACAGGAGTGTGTGAGAGAGAGGGGGTTAGAGGGACCTCCCCAAATACAGGAGTATGAGAGAGGGGTTAGAGGGACCTCCCCAGATACAGGAGTGTGTGAGAGAGGGTTAGGGGGACCTCCCCAGATACAGGAGTGTGAGAGAGGGGTTAGAGGGACCTCCCCAGATACAGGAGTGTGAAGGAGAGGGGTTCGAGGGACCTCCCCAGATACAGGAGTGTGAGAGAGAGGGGGTTAGAGGGACCTCCCCAGATAAAGGAGTGTGAGAGAGAGGGTTAGAGGGACCTCCCCAGATACAGGAGTGTGAGAGAGAGAGAGGGGGGTTAGAGGGACCTCCCCAGATACAGGAGTGTGAGAGAGGGGTTAGAGGGACCTCCCCAGATACAGGAGTGTGTGAGAGAGAGGTTAGAGGGTCCTCCCCAGATACAGGAGTGTGTGAGAGAGAGGGGTTAGAGGGACCTCCCCAGATACAGGAGTGTGTGAGAGAGAGGGGGTTAGAGGGACCTCCCCAGATACAGGAGTGTGTGAGAGAGGGGGGTTTAGAGGGATCTCCCCAGATACAGGAGTGTGTGAGAGAGAGGGGTTAGAGGGACCTCCCCAAATACAGGCGTATGAGAGAGGGGTTAGAGGGACCTCCCCAGATACAGGAGTGTGTGAGAGAGGGTTAGAGGGACCTCCCCAGATACAGGAGTGTGAGAGAGGGGTTAGAGGGACCTCCCCAGATACAGGAGTGTGAAGGAGAGGGGTTCGAGGGACCTCCCCAGATACAGGAGTGTGTGAGAGAGGGGGTTAGAGGGACCTCCCCAGATACAGGAGTGTGTGAGAGAGAGGGGGTTAGAGGGACCTCCCCAGATACAGGAGTGTGTGAGAGAGAGAGGGGTTAGAGGGACCTCCCCAGATACAGGAGTGAGAGAGAGGGGTTAGAGGGACCTCCCCAGATACAGGAGTGTGTGAGAGAGAGGGAGTTAGAGGGACCTCCCCAGATACAGGAGTGTGAGAGAGAGAGAGGGTTAGAGGGACCTCCCTAGATACAGGAGTGTGAGAGAGAGGTTAGAGGGACCTCCCCAGATACAGGAGTGTGTGAGAGAGAGGGGGTTAGAGGGACCTCCCTAGATACAGGAGTGTGTGAGAGAGAGGGGGTTAGAGGGACCTCCCCAGATACAGGAGTGTGTGAGAGAGGGTTAGAGGGATCTCCCCAGATACATGAGTGTGAGAGAGAGGGTTAGAGGGACCTCCCCAGATACAGGAGTGTGAGAGAGAGAGAGGGTTAGAGGGACCTCCCCAGATACAGGAGTGTGTGAGAGAGAGGGGGTTAGAGGGACCTCCCCAGATACAGGAGTGTGTGAGAGAGGGGGGTTTAGAGGGATCTCCCCAGATACAGGAGTGTGTGAGAGAGAGGGGTTAGAGGGACCTCCCCAAATACAGGCGTATGAGAGAGGGGTTAGAGGGACCTCCCCAGATACAGGAGTGTGTGAGAGAGGGTTAGAGGGACCTCCCCAGATACAGGAGTGTGAGAGAGGGGTTAGAGGGACCTCCCCAGATACAGGAGTGTGAAGGAGAGGGGTTCGAGGGACCTCCCCAGATACAGGAGTGTGTGAGAGAGGGGGTTAGAGGGACCTCCCCAGATACAGGAGTGTGTGAGAGAGAGGGGGTTAGAGGGACCTCCCCAGATACAGGAGTGTGTGAGAGAGAGAGGGGTTAGAGGGACCTCCCCAGATACAGGAGTGAGAGAGAGGGGTTAGAGGGACCTCCCCAGATACAGGAGTGTGTGAGAGAGAGGGAGTTAGAGGGACCTCCCCAGATACAGGAGTGTGAGAGAGAGAGAGGGTTAGAGGGACCTCCCTAGATACAGGAGTGTGAGAGAGAGGTTAGAGGGACCTCCCCAGATACAGGAGTGTGTGAGAGAGAGGGGGTTAGAGGGACCTCCCTAGATACAGGAGTGTGTGAGAGAGAGGGGGTTAGAGGGACCTCCCCAGATACAGGAGTGTGTGAGAGAGGGTTAGAGGGATCTCCCCAGATACATGAGTGTGAGAGAGAGGGTTAGAGGGACCTCCCCAGATACAGGAGTGTGAGAGAGAGAGAGGGTTAGAGGGACCTCCCCAGATACAGGAGTGTGAGAGAGAGGGGGTTAGAGGGACCTCCCCAGATACAGGAGTGTGAGAGAGGTTAGAGGGACCTCCCTAGATACAGGTGTGTGTGAGAGAGAGGGGTTAGAGGGACCTCCCCAGATACATGAGTGTGAGAGAGAGGGGGTTAGAGGGACCTCCCCAGATACAGGAGTGTGAGAGACGGGTTAGAGGGACCTCCCCAGATACAGGAGTGTGTGAGAGAGAGAGGGTTAGAGGGACCTCCCCAGATACAGGGGTGTGTGAGAGAGAGAGGGTTAGAGGGACGTCCCCAGATCCAGGAGTGTGAGAGAGAGGGTTAGAGTGACCTCGCCAGATACAGGAGTGTGTGAGAGAGTGGGGGTTAGAGGGACCTCCCCAGATACAGGAGTGTGTGAGAGAGAGAGGGTTAGAGGGACCTCCCCAGATACAGGAGTGTGTGAGAGAGAGAGGGGGTTAGAGGGACCTCCCCAGATACAGGAGTGTGTGAGAGAGAGGGGGTTAGAGGGACCTCCCCAGATACAGGAGTGTGTGAGAGAGAGGGTTAGAGGGACCTCCCCAGATACAGGGGTGTGTGAGAGAGAGAGGGTTAGAGGGATCTCCCCAGATACAGGAGTGTGTGAGAGAGAGAGGGTTAGAGGGATCTCCCCAGATACAGGAGTGTGTGAGAGAGAGAGGGCTAGAGGGATCTCCCCAGATACAGGAGTGTGAGAGAGGGGTTAGAGGGACCTTCCCAGATACAGGAGTGTGTGAGAGAGAGGGGGTTAGAGGGACCTCCCCAGATACAGGAGTGTGAGTGAGAGAGGGGTTAGAGGGACCTCCCTAGATACAGGAGTGTGTGAGAGAGAGAGGGTTAGAGGGACCTCCCCAGATACAGGAGTGTGTGAGAGAGAGAGGGTTAGAGGGACCTCCCCAGATACAGGAGTGTGTGAGAGAGGGGTTAGAGGGACCTCCCCAGATACAGGAGTGTGTGAGAGAGGGGGTTAGAGGGACCTCCCCAGATACAGGAGTGTGTGAGAGAGGGGGTTCGAGGGACCTCCCCAGATACAGGAGTGTGTGAGAGAGGGTTAGAGGGATCTCCCCAGATACAGGAGTGTGAGAGAGAGAGGGGTTAGAGGGACCTCCCCAGATACAGGAGTGTGTGAGAGAGAGGGGGTTAGAGGGACCTCCCCAGATACAGGAGTGTGTGAGAGGGGTTAGAGGGACCTCCCCAGATACAGGAGTGTGAAGGAGAGGGGGTTAGAGGGACCTCCCCAGATACAGGAGTGTGAGAGAGGGGTTAGAGGGACCTCCCCAGATACAGGAGTATGAGAGAGGGGTTAGAGGGACCTCCCCAGATACAGGAGTGTGAGAGAGAGGGGGTTAGAGGGACCTCCCCAGATACAGGAGTGTGTGAGAGAGAGGTTAGAGGGACCTCCCCAGATACAGGAGTGTGAGAGAGGGGTTAGAGGGACCTCCCCAGATACAGGGGTGTGAAGGAGAGGGGGTTAGAGGGACATCCCCAGATACAGGAGTGTGTGAGAGAGAGAGGGTTAGAGGGACCTCCCCAGATACAGGAGTGTGAAGGAGAGGGGGTTAGAGGGACCTCCCCAGATACAGGAGTGTGTGAGAGAGAGGTTAGAGGGACCTCCCCAGATACAGGAGTATGAGAGAGGGGTTAGAGGGACCTCCCCAGATACAGGAGTATGAGAGAGGGGTTAGAGGGACCTCCCCAGATACAGGAGTGTGTGAGAGAGAGAGGGTTAGAGGGACCTCCCCAGATACAGGAGTATGAGAGAGGGGTTAGAGGGACCTCCCCAGATACAGGAGTGTGTGAGAGAGAGAGGGTTAGAGGGACCTCCCCAGATGCAGGAGTGTGTGAGAGAGAGGGTTAGAGGGACCTCCCCAGATACAGGGGTGTGTGAGAGAGAGAGGGTTAGAGGGATCTCCCCAGATACAGGAGTGTGTGAGAGAGAGAGGGTTAGAGGGATCTCCCCAGATACAGGAGTGTGTGAGAGAGAGAGGGCTAGAGGGATCTCCCCAGATACAGGAGTGTGAGAGAGGGGTTAGAGGGACCTTCCCAGATACAGGAGTGTGTGAGAGAGAGGGGGTTAGAGGGACCTCCCCAGATACAGGAGTGTGAGTGAGAGAGGGGTTAGAGGGACCTCCCTAGATACAGGAGTGTGTGAGAGAGAGAGGGTTAGAGGGACCTCCCCAGATACAGGAGTGTGTGAGAGAGAGAGGGTTAGAGGGACCTCCCCAGATACAGGAGTGTGTGAGAGAGGGGTTAGAGGGACCTCCCCAGATACAGGAGTGTGTGAGAGAGGGGGTTAGAGGGACCTCCCCAGATACAGGAGTGTGTGAGAGAGGGGGTTCGAGGGACCTCCCCAGATACAGGAGTGTGTGAGAGAGGGTTAGAGGGATCTCCCCAGATACAGGAGTGTGAGAGAGAGAGGTGTTAGAGGGACCTCCCCAGATACAGGAGTGTGTGAGAGAGAGGGGGTTAGAGGGACCTCCCCAGATACAGGAGTGTGTGAGAGGGGTTAGAGGGACCTCCCCAGATACAGGAGTGTGAAGGAGAGGGGGTTAGAGGGACCTCCCCAGATACAGGAGTGTGAGAGAGGGGTTAGAGGGACCTCCCCAGATACAGGAGTATGAGAGAGGGGTTAGAGGGACCTCCCCAGATACAGGAGTGTGAGAGAGGGGTTAGAGGGACCTCCCCAGATACAGGGGTGTGAAGGAGAGGGGGTTAGAGGGACATCCCCAGATACAGGAGTGTGTGAGAGAGAGAGGGTTAGAGGGACCTCCCCAGATACAGGAGTGTGAAGGAGAGGGGGTTAGAGGGACCTCCCCAGATACAGGAGTGTGTGAGAGAGAGGTTAGAGGGACCTCCCCAGATACAGGAGTATGAGAGAGGGGTTAGAGGGACCTCCCCAGATACAGGAGTGTGTGAGAGAGAGAGGGTTAGAGGGACCTCCCCAAATACAGGAGTATGAGAGAGGGGTTAGAGGGACCTCCCCAGATACAGGAGTGTGTGAGAGAGAGAGGGTTAGAGAGACCTCCCCAGATACAGGAGTGTGAGAGAGGGGTTAGAGGGACCTCCCCAGATACAGGAGTGTGTGAGAGAGAGAGGGTTAGAGGGACCTCCCCAGATACAGGAGTGTGTGAGAGAGGGGGTTAGAGGGACCTCCCCAGATACAGGAGTGTGTGAGAGAGGGGGTTAGAGGGACCTCCCCAGATACAGGAGTGTGTGAGAGAGGGTTAGAGGGACCTCCCCAGATACAGGAGTGTGAGAGAGGGGGTTAGAGGGACCTCCCCAGATACAGGAGTGTGAGAGAGGGGGGTTAGAGGGACCTCCCCAGATACAGGAGTGTGAGAGAGAGGGGGTTAGAGGGACCTCCCCAGATACAGGAGTGTGAGAGAGGGGGTTAGAGGGACCTCCCCAGATACAGGAGTGTGAGAGAGGGGTTAGAGGGACCTCCCCAGATACAGGAGTGTGTGAGAGAGGGGGTTAGAGGGACCTCCCCAGATACAGGAGTGTGTGAGAGAGAGAGGGGGTTAGAGGGAGCTCCCCAGATACAGGAGTGTGTGAGAGAGAGAGAGGGTTAGAGGGAGCTCCCCAGATACAGGAGTGTGTGAGAGGGGTTAGAGGGACCTCCCCAGATACAGGAGTGTGTGAGAGAGAGGAGGTTAGAGGGAGCTCCCCAGATACAGGAGTGTGAGAGAGGGGGTTAGAGGGACCTCCCCAGATACAAGAGTGTGTGAGAGAGAGAGGTTAGAGGGACCTCCCCAGATACAGGAGTGTGTGAGAGAGAGGGGGTTAGAGCGACCTCCCCAGATACAGGAGTGTGTGAGAGAGAGAGGGTTAGAGGGATCTCCCCAGATACAGGAGTGTGAGAGAGAGGGAGTTAAAGGGACCTCCCCAGATACAGGAGTGTGAGAGAGAGAGGGGGTTAGAGGGACCTCCCCAGATACAGGAGTGTGAGAGAGAGGGGGTTAGAGGGACCTCCCCAGATACAGGAGTGTGAGAGAGAGAGGGTTAGAGGGACCTCCCCAGATACAGGAGTGTGTGAGAGAGAGGGTTAGAGGGACCTCCCCAGATACAGGGGTGTGTGAGAGAGAGAGGGTTAGAGGGACCTCCCCAGATACAGGAGTGTGTGAGAGAGAGGGTTAGAGGGACCTCCCCAGATACAGGGGTGTGTGAGAGAGAGAGGGTTAGAGGGACCTCCCCAGATACAGGTGTGTGAGAGAGAGAGGGTTAGAGGGATCTCCCCAGATACAGGAGTGTGTGAGAGAGAGAGGGTTAGAGGGATCTCCCCAGATACAGGAGTGTGAGAGAGGGGTTAGAGGGACCTTCCCAGATACAGGAGTGTGTGAGAGAGAGGGGGTTAGAGGGACCTCCCCAGATACAGGAGTGTGAGTGAGAGAGGGGTTAGAGGGACCTCCCTAGATACAGGAGTGTGTGAGAGAGAGAGGGTTAGAGGGACCTCCCCAGATACAGGAGTGTGTGAGAGAGAGAGGGTTAGAGGGACCTCCCCAGATACAGGAGTGTGTGAGAGAGGGGTTAGAGGGACCTCCCCAGATACAGGAGTGTGTGAGAGAGGGGGTTAGAGGGACCTCCCCAGATACAGGAGTGTGTGAGAGAGGGGGTTCGAGGGACCTCCCCAGATACAGGAGTGTGTGAGAGAGGGTTAGAGGGATCTCCCCAGATACAGGAGTGTGAGAGAGAGAGGGGTTAGAGGGACCTCCCCAGATACAGGAGTGTGTGAGAGAGAGGGGGTTAGAGGGACCTCCCCAGATACAGGAGTGTGTGAGAGGGGTTAGAGGGACCTCCCCAGATACAGGAGTGTGAAGGAGAGGGGGTTAGAGGGACCTCCCCAGATACAGGAGTGTGAGAGAGGGGTTAGAGGGACCTCCCCAGATACAGGAGTATGAGAGAGGGGTTAGAGGGACCTCCCCAGATACAGGAGTGTGAGAGAGGGGTTAGAGGGACCTCCCCAGATACAGGGGTGTGAAGGAGAGGGGGTTAGAGGGACATCCCCAGATACAGGAGTGTGTGAGAGAGAGAGGGTTAGAGGGACCTCCCCAGATACAGGAGTGTGAAGGAGAGGGGGTTAGAGGGATCTCCCCAGATACAGGAGTGTGTGAGAGAGAGGTTAGAGGGACCTCCCCAGATACAGGAGTATGAGAGAGGGGTTAGAGGGACCTCCCCAGATACAGGAGTATGAGAGAGGGGTTAGAGGGACCTCCCCAGATACAGGAGTGTGTGAGAGAGAGAGGGTTAGAGGGACCTCCCCAGATACAGGAGTATGAGAGAGGGGTTAGAGGGACCTCCCCAGATACAGGAGTGTGTGAGAGAGAGAGGGTTAGAGGGACCTCCCCAGATACAGGAGTGTGTGAGAGAGAGGGTTAGAGGGACCTCCCCAGATACAGGGGTGTGTGAGAGAGAGAGGGTTAGAGGGATCTCCCCAGATACAGGAGTGTGTGAGAGAGAGAGGGTTAGAGGGATCTCCCCAGATACAGGAGTGTGTGAGAGAGAGAGGGCTAGAGGGATCTCCCCAGATACAGGAGTGTGAGAGAGGGGTTAGAGGGACCTTCCCAGATACAGGAGTGTGTGAGAGAGAGGGGGTTAGAGGGACCTCCCCAGATACAGGAGTGTGAGTGAGAGAGGGGTTAGAGGGACCTCCCTAGATACAGGAGTGTGTGAGAGAGAGAGGGTTAGAGGGACCTCCCCAGATACAGGAGTGTGTGAGAGAGAGAGGGTTAGAGGGACCTCCCCAGATACAGGAGTGTGTGAGAGAGGGGTTAGAGGGACCTCCCCAGATACAGGAGTGTGTGAGAGAGGGGGTTAGAGGGACCTCCCCAGATACAGGAGTGTGTGAGAGAGGGGGTTCGAGGGACCTCCCCAGATACAGGAGTGTGTGAGAGAGGGTTAGAGGGATCTCCCCAGATACAGGAGTGTGAGAGAGAGAGGGGTTAGAGGGACCTCCCCAGATACAGGAGTGTGTGAGAGAGAGGGGGTTAGAGGGACCTCCCCAGATACAGGAGTGTGTGAGAGGGGTTAGAGGGACCTCCCCAGATACAGGAGTGTGAAGGAGAGGGGGTTAGAGGGACCTCCCCAGATACAGGAGTGTGAGAGAGGGGTTAGAGGGACCTCCCCAGATACAGGAGTATGAGAGAGGGGTTAGAGGGACCTCCCCAGATACAGGAGTGTGAGAGAGGGGTTAGAGGGACCTCCCCAGATACAGGGGTGTGAAGGAGAGGGGGTTAGAGGGACATCCCCAGATACAGGAGTGTGTGAGAGAGAGAGGGTTAGAGGGACCTCCCCAGATACAGGAGTGTGAAGGAGAGGGGGTTAGAGGGACCTCCCCAGATACAGGAGTGTGTGAGAGAGAGGTTAGAGGGACCTCCCCAGATACAGGAGTATGAGAGAGGGGTTAGAGGGACCTCCCCAGATACAGGAGTATGAGAGAGGGGTTAGAGGGACTTCCCCAGATACAGGAGTGTGTGAGAGAGAGAGGGTTAGAGGGACCTCCCCAGATACAGGAGTATGAGAGAGGGGTTAGAGGGACCTCCCCAGATACAGGAGTGTGTGAGAGAGAGAGGGTTAGAGAGACCTCCCCAGATACAGGAGTGTGAGAGAGGGGTTAGAGGGACCTCCCCAGATACAGGAGTGTGTGAGAGAGAGAGGGTTAGAGGGACCTCCCCAGATACAGGAGTGTGTGAGAGAGGGGGTTAGAGGGACCTCCCCAGATACAGGAGTGTGTGAGAGAGGGGGTTAGAGGGACCTCCCCAGATACAGGAGTGTGTGAGAGAGGGTTAGAGGGATCTCCCCAGATACAGGAGTGTGAGAGAGGGGGTTAGAGGGACCTCCCCAGATACAGGAGTGTGAGAGAGAGGGGGTTAGAGGGACCTCCCCAGATACAGGAGTGTGTGAGAGTGTGGGGGTTAGAGTGACCTCCCCAGATACAGGAGTGTGTGAGAGAGGGGTTAGAGGGACCTCCCCAGATACAGGAGTGTGAGAGAGAGGTGTTAGAGGGACCTCCCCAGATACAGGAGTGTGAGAGAGAGGGGGTTAGAGGGACCTCCCCAGATACAGGAGTGTGAGAGAGAGGGGGTTAGAGGGACCTCCCCAGATACAGGAGTGTGAGAGAGGGGGGTTAGAGGGACCTCCCCAGATACAGGAGTGTGAGAGAGAGGGGGTTAGAGGGACCTCCCCAGATACAGGAGTGTGAGAGAGGGGGTTAGAGGGACCTCCCCAGATACAGAAGTGTGAGAGAGGGGTTAGAGGGACCTCCCCAGATACAGGAGTGTGTGAGAGAGAGGGGGTTAGAGGGACCTCCCCAGATACAGGAGTGTGTGAGAGAGAGAGGGTTAGAGGGATCTCCCCAGATACAGGAGTGTGAGAGAGAGGGAGTTAAAGGGACCTCCCCAGATACAGGAGTGTGAGAGAGAGAGGGGGTTAGAGGGACCTCCCTAGATACAGGAGTGTGTGAGAGAGAGAGGGTTAGAGGGACCTCCCCAGATACAGGAGTTTGTGAGAGAGAGGGTTAGAGGGACCTCCCCAGATACAGGATTGTGTGAGAGAGAGGGGGTTAGAGGGACCTCCCCAGATATAGGAGTTTGAGAGAGAGGGGGTTAGAGGGACCTCCCCAGATACACGAGTGTGAGAGAGAGAGGGTTAGAGGGACCTCCCCAGATACAGGAGTGTGTGAGAGAGAGGGTTAGAGGGACCTCCCCAGATACAGGGGTGTGTGAGAGAGAGAGGGTTAGAGGGATCTCCCCAGATACAGGAGTGTGTGAGAGAGAGAGGGTTAGAGGGATCTCCCCAGATACAGGAGTGTGTGAGAGAGAGAGGGTTAGAGGGATCTCCCCGGATACAGGAGTGTGAGAGAGGGGTTAGAGGGACCTTCCCAGATACAGGAGTGTGTGAGAGAGAGGGGGTTAGAGGGACCTCCCCAGATACAGGAGTGTGAGTGAGAGAGGGGTTAGAGGGACCTCCCTAGATACAGGAGTGTGTGAGAGAGAGAGGGTTAGAGGGACCTCCCCAGATACAGGAGTGTGTGAGAGAGAGAGGGTTAGAGGGACCTCCCCAGATACAGGAGTGTGTGAGAGAGGGGTTAGAGGGACCTCCCCAGATACAGGAGTGTGTGAGAGAGGGGGTTAGAGGGACCTCCCCAGATACAGGAGTGTGTGAGAGAGGGGGTTCGAGGGACCTCCCCAGATACAGGAGTGTGTGAGAGAGGGTTAGAGGGATCTCCCCAGATACAGGAGTGTGAGAGAGAGAGGGGTTAGAGGGACCTCCCCAGATACAGGAGTGTGTGAGAGAGAGGGGGTTAGAGGGACCTCCCCAGATACAGGAGTGTGTGAGAGGGGTTAGAGGGACCTCCCCAGATACAGGAGTGTGAAGGAGAGGGGGTTAGAGGGACCTCCCCAGATACAGGAGTGTGAGAGAGGGGTTAGAGGGACCTCCCCAGATACAGGAGTATGAGAGAGGGGTTAGAGGGACCTCCCCAGATACAGGAGTGTGAGAGAGGGGTTAGAGGGACCTCCCCAGATACAGGGGTGTGAAGGAGAGGGGGTTAGATGGACATCCCCAGATACAGGAGTGTGTGAGAGAGAGAGGGTTAGAGGGACCTCCCCAGATACAGGAGTGTGAAGGAGAGGGGGTTAGAGGGACCTCCCCAGATACAGGAGTGTGTGAGAGAGAGGTTAGAGGGACCTCCCCAGATACAGGAGTATGAGAGAGGGGTTAGAGGGACCTCCCCAGATACAGGAGTATGAGAGAGGGGTTAGAGGGACCTCCCCAGATACAGGAGTGTGTGAGAGAGAGAGGGTTAGAGAGACCTCCCCAGATACAGGAGTATGAGAGAGGCGTTAGAGGGACCTCCCCAGATACAGGAGTGTGTGAGAGAGAGAGGGTTAGAGGGACCTCCCCAGATACAGGAGTATGAGAGAGGGGTTAGAGGGACCTCCCCAGATACAGGAGTGTGTGAGAGAGGGGGGTTAGAGGGACCTCCCCAGATACAGGAGTGTGAGAGAGAGGGGGTTAGAGGGACCTCCCCAGATACAGGAGTGTGAGAGAGGGGGTTAGAGGGACCTCCCCAGATACAGGAGTGTGAGAGAGGGGTTAGAGGGACCTCCCCAGATACAGGAGTGTGTGAGAGAGGGGGTTAGAGGGACCTCCCCAGATACAGGAGTGTGTGAGAGAGAGAGGGGGTTAGAGGGAGCTCCCCAGATACAGGAGTGTGTGAGAGAGAGAGGGGGTTAGAGGGAGCTCCCCAGATACAGGAGTGTGTGAGAGGGGTTAGAGGGACCTCCCCAGATACAGGAGTGTGTGAGAGAGAGGAGGTTAGAGGGAGCTCCCCAGATACAGGAGTGTGAGAGAGGGGGTTAGAGGGACCTCCCCAGATACAGGAGTGTGTGAGAGAGAGAGGTTAGAGGGACCTCCCCAGATACAGGAGTGTGTGAGAGAGAGGGGGTTAGAGGGACCTCCCCAGATACAGGAGTGTGTGAGAGAGAGAGGGTTAGAGGGATCTCCCCAGATACAGGAGTGTGAGAGAGAGGGAGTTAAAGGGACCTCCCCAGATACAGGAGTGTGAGAGAGAGAGGGGGTTAGAGGGACCTCCCCAGATACAGGAGTGTGAGAGAGAGGGGGTTAGAGGGACCTCCCCAGATACAGGAGTGTGTGAGAGAGAGAGGGTTAGAGGGACCTCCCCAGATACAGGGTGTGTGAGAGAGAGAGGGTTAGAGGGACCTCCCCATATACAGGAGTTTGTGAGAGAGAGGGTTAGAGGGACCTCCCCAGATACAGGAGTGTGTGAGAGAGAGGGGGTTAGAGGGACCTCCCCAGATATAGGAGTTTGAGAGAGAGGGGGTTAGAGGGACCTCCCCAGATACAGGAGTGTGAGAGAGAGAGGGTTAGAGGGACCTCCCCAGATACAGGGGTGTGTGAGAGAGAGAGGGTTAGAGGGATCTCCCCAGATACAGGAGTGTGTGAGAGAGAGAGGGTTAGAGGGATCTCCCCAGATACAGGAGTGTGTGAGAGAGAGAGGGTTAGAGGGATCTCCCCAGATACAGGAGTGTGAGAGAGGGGTTAGAGGGACCTTCCCAGATACAGGAGTGTGTGAGAGAGAGGGGGTTAGAGGGACCTCCCCAGATACAGGAGTGTGAGTGAGAGAGGGGTTAGAGGGACCTCCCTAGATACAGGAGTGTGTGAGAGAGAGAGGGTTAGAGGGACCTTCCCAGATACAGGAGTGTGTGAGAGAGAGAGGGGTTAGAGGGATCTCCCCAGATACAGGAGTGTGTGAGAGAGGGGGTTAGAGGGACCTCCCCAGATACAGGAGTGTGTGAGAGAGAGAGGGGTTAGAGGGACCTCCCCAGATACAGGAGTGTGTGAGAGAGGGGGTTAGAGGGACCTCCCCAGATACAGGAGTGTGTGAGAGAGGGGGTTCGAGGGACCTCCCCAGATACAGGAGTGTGTGAGAGAGGGTTAGAGGGATCTCCCCAGATACAGGAGTGTGAGAGAGAGAGGGGTTAGAGGGACCTCCCCAGATACAGGAGTGTGTGAGAGAGAGGGGGTTAGAGGGACCTCCCCAGATACAGGAGTGTGTGAGAGGGGTTAGAGGGACCTCCCCAGATACAGGAGTGTGAAGGAGAGGGGGTTAGAGGGACCTCCCCAGATACAGGAGTGTGAGAGAGGGGTTAGAGGGACCTCCCCAGATACAGGAGTATGAGAGAGGGGTTAGAGGGACCTCCCCAGATACAGGAGTGTGAGAGAGGGGTTAGAGGGACCTCCCCAGATACAGGGGTGTGAAGGAGAGGGGGTTAGAGGGACATCCCCAGATACAGGAGTGTGTGAGAGAGAGAGGGTTAGAGGGACCTCCCCAGATACAGGAGTGTGAAGGAGAGGGGGTTAGAGGGACCTCCCCAGATACAGGAGTGTGAGAGAGAGGGGGTTAGAGGGATCTCCCCAGATACAGGAGTGTGTGAGAGAGAGGGGGTTAAAGGGACCTCCCCAGATACAGGAGTGTGTGAGAGAGAGAGGTTAGAGGGACCTCCCCAGATACAGGAGTGTGTGAGAGGGGTTAGAGGGACCTCCCCAGATACAGGAGTGTGAGAGAGAGAGAGGGTTAGAGGGACCTCCCCAGATACAGGAGTGTGTGAGAGAGAGAGGGGGTTAGAGGGAGCTCCCCAGATACAGGAGTGTGAGAGAGAGGGGGTTAGAGGGACCTCCCCAGATACAGGAGTGTGTGAGAGAGAGGTTTAGAGGGACCTCCCCAGATATAGGAGTGTGAGAGAGAGGGGGTTAGAGGGACCTCCCCAGATACAGGAGTGTGTGAGAGAGAGGGGTTAGAGGGATCTCCCCAGATACAGGAGTGTGTGAGAGAGAGGGGTTTAGAGGGACCTCCCCAGATACAGGAGTGTGTGAGAGAGAGGTTAGAGGGACCTCCCCAGATACAGGAGTGTGTGAGAGAGAGGGTTAGAGGGATCTCCCCAGATACAGGAGTGTGTGAGAGAGGGTTAGAGGGACCTCCCCAGATACAGGAGTGTGAGAGAGAGGGTTAGAGGGACCTCCCCAGATACAGGAGTGTGTGAGAGAGAGGGTTAGAGGGACCTCCCCAGATACAGGAGTGTGTGAGAGAGAGGGGGTTAGAGGGACCTCCCCAGATACAGGAGTGTGTGAGAGAGAGGGGGTTAGAGGGACCTCCCCAGATACAGGGGTCTGTATGAACAGGTCCACTTACCCATCTCCATCCAAAAACACGTGTGCATCGCTCCAAATTGGCATAACCATTCCAATGCTGCACTCCCTGTCACTGAGGGAAGAGTAAGTCAACATTTGTCAGTGATCAGGAGCAGGAACCCTGGCTGATTTCCCCTCTCTCTCTAACCCAGGGGTCACTGGACAGTGATCAGGAGCAGGAACCCTGGCTGATTTCCTCTCTCTCTAACCCAGGGGTCACTGGGCAGTGATCAGGAGCAGGAACCCTGGCTGATTTCCCCTCTCTCTAACCCAGGGGTCACTGGGCAGTGATCAGGAGCAGGAACCCTGGCTGATTTCCTCTCTCTCTAACCCAGGGGTC